>NC_090739.1:70876749-70971749 GCF_036898095.1 Palaemon carinicauda
CTATGCCAAAATGTAAACCATGCCAACACCCTTACACATATTTACACACATACTGTAATTGCATAGGATCTCTTCTACTCCATCTAGCTAGCAATCTTCTAATGATGCAATGTTTTTTTATCATCCTATTAATCATACTGTACTCCATATGCATCCATCAACCAAAGCAACTAAAAACACTTGTGACCATCTATAACGGTTTCTTCTGCAGTTTCTACTACATAAAGAATGATAATACGCATACACAGTTCAACCATTAAAACTTAGTCAGATGACATTTGTTTTAACGGGAAATTGTCTGAATATAATGCAGTCATGCCATTATAGAATTTTGCTGTTTCCCCCTGCATTTTTTTGCTTCTCGCCTCATATTCTAAGAAATTGCTCTCTGTCAACTGAATCAAACTCCTTTTGAAAATCTTGTTAGATTTGGGATGGCATTACATATCGTGGGAACATTCTTCGATTATATTTTTGATGTTAATCCAATTTTATTTGGTTCATTGTATACACTATCATTATTCAAATCAACATACTTCTCAAACTATAAACAGAAAATTTTTTATTTACCTCTAAATGGTTTTTACTTTATTTACAGAAATCTCTCTCTGACTTTAACATCGAAACAAACCAATATACAGAATATAAACTTTTTTCGCCTTCTCGAGTTCATCTAGTTTGGGTATCTCTTACCGAGTTTTATCATTACCCTATAGCCTAGTAACTACACATAGAAATGGTTACTCAACAGTTATGGGATGTAACAGTTTTCAGTATATTAAACCTGGATTACCTTTAGAATATACTCAACCAGCCTTATACCTACAAAATTCACTACATGCCTGAACAGTGGTAAAAAGTTGCGATTCATTCCTCTTAATAATACAATATATTATTTTGAGATCAATTTTTCATTTTAATGAGATTTAGATAGACAAGATCATACGCTTACCCAGTGTTGTAACAAAGGGGATAATGTGTTAGGAAGAACTGAATATACTAACTGTTAAAAAAAAATCCTATTTCTCTGACAGAAAAAAATACAATAGTTCCTTGAAAAGAAACACACAAGAGAGAGCAATGACCTGTCACTTCTGCTGCTTGCCAGGGACCTTTAAACTTAAAAAAAAAATGAATGATTTTTAAACTCTACATTCCAAATTTGTTAATAACCAGTGGATAGTGCAAGCAAGTCATTGTTACATTTTTTCCAGTAAACCTCCGTAGGCTACGCCACAAATTGATGAAAAAATTACCTAAATTCTTAATAATAAAGAACTACCATTGAAAAATAATGTAGTATTCATCTATGTATTTATCTTATTAAGCTATGTGAAAATTATAACCAATGTTTATTATTGTTAACAAAAGGAATATTGCGGATACTTGCAAAAATTAGAAACGGTTCTTCCTTCGCCAACAAAACTTACACACAATTTTTATTTGTCGAACTGTGCTGGTTATTTCCCAAGGTCATCAGAAGACAGAAGTCCTTCGACATGTTTGAACATTTTGTTCATAACTATAATTACTAGCTAGTGTTGCAATGGGAGAGGTTTGTTATATTTTGGCAACAAAGAGACGTTGTCCAAATGCGTGTTTAGAGTATTGCAATATTCATTTTGTTTCAATTGTATCAGTAAATTCATATTGTACATCATCATATATAAAATATTTTGACATATATAAACTCATATCTCGTAGATTTGATGTCTAGAGATAAATTCTGTTTAATACAATTAATTCCTATTTATTTTTCAAAGTAAATGCATTTGATAAGAGTTAGAAGTATAAGTACACGGTAGGTGTGTAAAGAATTTCCTGTTTACTTGATCATCAACAATATAACTAATAGATTAGATAAAGGCTACTCTAACAACAGAAACTAAATTGATCAGTGAATATCGTGATTAGAGCACCTTGCATAGTTTTCTAATAATTAAATAAATTAATAACAAAAGATTATCTTTGAATGCCAAATAAATCACTCTGGCTATTTCATTAATTAGTTTATACCTCTTGGTAAGTATTTTAACCAGAGCAATCACTTGCAAATTTCTTTAAAAGAAAACTTATTTCAAAGAGTGCCAGACTGTAACAGTTACATATGTCCGTTCTATGATAAGACTTCAATAATCCCTGAATGCTATTACGGTAAGTATTTTGAGTGCAAACCCAATACAATTTTCCAAATGTTTAGATAGATTCATATTAAACAATGGCTAAAACTGTAGTTTCTTATCGATAGCATTTGAAAGTCATCCCTCTCACTACATAAGTAACTAGTTATCTCTTCACAATATTGTGTTGTTATTTTAACCTGAACATCGTGAACAAGATATAATTTCTTTTTTTTCAGTAATCCGAAGCAGACGTCCCCCCCCACCCCCAAAAAATCCAAACTTTATTTCCAAATATTATTGTATTCAATCAGAAAAAACAATGAACGTGACCAATTCTCTGAGAATTCTAATTTCTTGTAGAGGATCTTTATGATAACCTTAATAGCAAGATAGATTGCAAACAATTTTACTGTTTTTTGTGGGAGTGTGACTTTAACAATTCTCCCCGCAGACAAGATTATTAACATTTCTGTTCTGAAAACCAATGCAATATGAACTAAATTTTTCATTCGGAGATGTCTCGGCAAAATTCCATAATATTGGAAGATTTCTATCCGTCTCTCTGGATCTTGTTTAAATATGATATTCTGGGGTTTAAGCATAACTTGTGCAGTGAGAATATTAGACTAGATTTAGAAATTAGGGCTGTATGACCCAGCACTGGGGCCTGGTAAGGACTTCAGCACCCAAGTGTAACTAGAGGGACAAATCCTGCAGTTGCTCTGGGAAATAAAGTTGAAAAGGTGAACAGCAAAACAGAAGGAAGCAGAAATGTCATTTGGGGTCATAATACACTATTTACAAGTGGGTGCAGTCAGGTGCCGAAGAGACACTGAAAACACCCTTAGTAATCCATACAGTACAAGGAGAGATGCACATTGACAGCACTAATTGACATGTCCCATTCGGAAACTGAGGAAATTGCTTCTCTTGAATTATCTGGGTGTACAAAGTCTAGTATGAGCTTTTCCACAGCTTGTATAGACTGTTAGTTACTGAATCTGACCTGTAACTGTTAGCATTTATTTCAACATATGGGATTCAATTATGGCAATACTATTTCATAGTACGGAATTATTATTCAATATTTACCTAACAGGGATTACTATTCTTAAATACAGAATTTTGTTTTCTTCTTCTTCTTCTTCTTCTTCTTCTTCTTCTTCTTCTTCTTCTTCTTCTTCTTCTTCTTCTTCTTCTTCTTCTTCTTCTTATTATTATTATTATTATTATTATTATTATTATTATTATTATTATTATCATTATTATTATCATTATTATTATTAAAAGGATAAGATTTAACAGCCCAACAAGTCAAGCTAGACTCTTACAGAACCAGCCCAATTAAATTCAGGGGATAAAGACATTATTCATATTAGATTTAAAATTAATAAAAAGATAAACAATGAATATAAGATAAATAAATAAAATGAGATAAAAAATTGTGATACATAGCAATTTAAATATCAATGAAACATGTGCTTCTTAAAAAAAATTATTAAAAACAAACTCAGAATCAATAAAATAACAGAAAAACTTTTCGTGGGAAAACAAATATCTTTCCCTATTAAAAACTTTAGTCGCAAAAAATACATTGTGCAGTTAAAATAGTGTTACATTCCTTACATCTGGGAACTGCTTCATGAAGTTTGCATATTAAAATTCCATGAGTCAATAATGTATGACCAAAACACAACCTTGCTAAAATTACTTCCGTCCTTTTATCTTTTTGTTCTGAATATTCCAATTGAAAAACAATTTGCTTTATCAATTTTGATTTATCATTGTCAGATTCATTATTCCAGTTTGTTTGGCATTTTGCTACATGATGGTTATATATTCTTTAACAGGTAATTTAATGTCCTTTAGTGGTAACAGATTTTTCGCTTCGCTTCAAATTCCGTTTAGTGGTAAATCTACTGTTGATATAGCAGCAGCATCCGCCTTTTCATTAGCAACAACCCCGACAGGGCCAGAAATAAATCACGTTTTAGTATTTATCCCTTGGATATAAAATTTGTTAAGCAGCTCTTTTATTTCTAACTATAACTATATTATTGCAATATCATCACCAATTCAGCCTATATTTTACATTTGCCAGTAGTTTGCAAATACAACTAGTCAGTGAAATTAGTCTGTGCTTGCTTTTGGGTTACTGGGATCTTTTCCCGGTTTAACTATTCGTATTACTATTGCATGTTTCCATGCCTTTGAAAATAGATGTTTGGTCCAAAAAATTAATGATAAAATTTAATAGAAAAGTCTTTGCCAAACTATCATATAAAACTTTATATTATCTTTATCAGGGGCTGTTAAATTTGATGATACAAATTCCCATTCCTCTATTATATTTTTTATTGTAATAGATATCTTTCACTGTCAAATTCAACGTAATAGTTTATCATTACCATTCTTTTGTTGGATCAAAAGTGGGCATCTAGATTATTCCTATTGCTTATGCTTTCCATATTTCATCCAATAATATTTGAGATTCCCTCTGTAACATGAATTAGTGCAGGAACCACTAAATTTCATAAATTTCTGCCAAACCTGCAATGAAGTATTTTCTGATAAATGGACAATTTTTTTCCAAGAAATTATCCGTCCTTTTATTGCTTATTTTCTAAATTTAACTGAAATCTTATCAAATTACAGTTTCAGTACAATTATTTCTATGGCTATGTCAACCAATTTGTTAATTTCATCTCCTAACATTAGAGGATCAGCACTCAAACTTATAATGCTTTTATTTAAAGTTTCTAGTTTTCTTGTAACTGCATACTTTTCCTTTATTAATTATTTTAGTGTATCTGACCACAGAGAAACCTAGTGTTTCATTGGTAAGGCATTAGTCAGAGGCATAGATTTGTCAATTGCTTGTCTGATGAAGATTACAAAGAAATCATTATTTTCATCGTGATCTTGTGACTAATTAATGGGAGGTACTTGACCAGTGAAAATATTTAATAATACCCCAGTTAACTTTATTATCATTATTATTATTATTATTATTATTATTATTATTATTATTATTATTATTATTATTATTATTATTATTATTATTATTGTTGTTGTTGTTGTTGTTGTTGTTATTATTATTAGCCAAGCTACAAACCTAGTTGGGAAAGCAGGATGCTATAAGGCCAAAGGCTCCAACAGGGAAATATGGACGAATAAGGAATGGAAATAAGTAAACAAATATTTCACATGAGAAGTAAGGAATAATTAATAGGAAATATTTTAATATCCGTAAAACATTAAAATAGATCTGACATTATAAACTATGAGTGAGACTTATGTCCACCCGTTCAACCTAAAAACATTCACTGAAAGTTTGAACTTCTCAAGTTCCAACAATTCAAATGCCAATTAAGATAATTCCACAATCAGGTCATAGCTGATATA
Organism: Palaemon carinicauda; assembly: GCF_036898095.1. NCBI lineage: Eukaryota > Metazoa > Arthropoda > Malacostraca > Decapoda > Palaemonidae > Palaemon > Palaemon carinicauda. Next base: position 70,882,278 of record NC_090739.1, read on the forward strand.
AAACTTCTAAAATACTGTGTAGTATTGAGTCTTATGGTGGAGAAGGCATGACTCTAAGAATTAACTGCAAACTTATTACAGTGTTACGGTAGGAGGGTACTGTCTGGGAAGATCTGAATGCAAAGGATGGTCAGAGTTAAGGAAAATCTTATGCAACATGCATAAACAACTAACTGAACAATGGTACTAGAGATTAATATCTAGATCAGGAAAAAAAAAATTAATAGACCAAGTTTGCGTCCAACAAATTCAGGTGAGATTCAGCAGCTGAAGATCACACAAGAGAACAATACTTGAAACAAGGCAGAATGAAAGAATTAAAGCACTTCTTCAGAATAGACTGATCACCAAAAATCTTACAAGTCTTTCTCAATTAGCCATTTTTATGCAATTGAAGAAGAAACAGGCAGAATGTGTTTCACACAAGTGAATTTGCTATTAAGAATCACACCTAAAATTTAAAGAGTCGTTGAGTTAAAGAAACATTATCAATGCTGAGATCTGGATGTTGAGGAGCCCCTGTCTTTGACCAAGGCCTACATACAATCTTACTTTGGGTTTTGTTTGGGTTAAACTTCATTTCTCATACATAATTTGTACCATGCATTAATTTTAGCTAGATCTCTATTAATGGATTCAGAAATGTCAGATTTTCTTTCTTGAGATGGAATTGATGCAAAGAGAATATCATCATCTGTATATGAAACGAGCATATTTTCCAGACCAAAACACATATGTGTATGTATTGTGAAAAGTAATGAGCCAAGAACACTGCCCTGAAGAAACTCAGATATCACATTCATATACTCACTATGGCACCCCTCAACAACTCTTTGAAATCTATTACTTAAAAATTCAATAATGATGGTAAGAAAAGTCCCACCTACTCCCAACTGTTTGAGTTTGAAAACAAGGGCTTTATGATCAACACAGTCAAAGGCAGCACTAAAATCAAGGCCAGGTTTACAAACTTCCTAACCATAATCAAGGGATTTCTGTACAGCAATAGAGATTATAAGAAGGGCATCACATGTACGAAAGCCAAATTGCAAACTAGGGAATAGATGATTACCCTCAGCATACCTATTTAGATGTTTCACCAAAAGACATTCAAACTCTTTATAAAATCTGGGAGTTATGGAAAATGGCCAGTAATAAGATGGGTTAGAGCTATCACAAATACATTTACTTAATGGAATAACATTACCAATTCTCCAACAAGTGCTAAAAGAACCTATTCTTGCTAACTTGTCAAAAGTAACAGACAACTAAGGAGCTAAGAAATCTGCAGACTCTATAAAAAACAAAGGAAAAAATCCCAGTTGGATCTACACCTCTAAAAGCATCAAGGTCCATCAAGAGTGTTTTAATTTCATGGGACTGAAAAGCTAAGCTAGTTAGTTTAGCATAAGGAAAAAACGAATGAATTAGATTTAGTTTCTCATTACTCTGCTTACTGTCAAACACCAGCCAAAAAGAGTTTTCTTTCCTTTTGGACAGTGGATAACAGAGCCCTCTAGTTTAATTAAAGGAGGGATTGTTAAGTCTACACTAAAGAGTGCTGATTTAAGGGTTGCCCACCACTTATATTCCTGGGTTGTACCAGAAATGATTTCTTTAATGGTTAAATTGCATTCATCCTTTATAATTATGAACGTTTTAAGGTGATTACTAATATGGGAAAATGGTCACTGCTCTAACAGTCGTCCAGCAAGTTCTATTTATACCTATCAACAATATTGTTGGAACAGAGTCAAGTCTATTGTGGAGTATGTCCCACAATTTTTTTCATTGTAATTGCTATTACAGTACGTCCCTCGTTAACTATACAGAGATTATGATTATTCAATATTTGTTCAACCTTGGAACCATGTATATCAACAGTGAAACAATTGAGTGTCACAAAGGGGGTTACGGGCAATGAAGTCTCAAATTGATAGGAAATCATCTTGCTTATCTGAGAATTTTATGGTTAAATTTTGAAAAATATTGTTACAGGAGGCTTGATTGTATATATTATAAATATTAAAGCTACTAGTCCATGTACTGTAGTTTAACTCCAGGTAATTGAAATTCTGATGTGTTAAGTATCTTAACATGGCAAGTTATTTTGTCGCGAATATAAATCGCAGTTCCTAATGCATCAGCAGAAGGGACTGAGAGAGATGCTAGAGTAATTTCATATAGAAGGAATACTATCATTAGTATGTTGTTAGCATATTGCAATGAGGTTATATTCTAATAGTCATTAAATTTTCCCTAGATACAAACAGGTTATAAAACCATTAATATTCCATTCAATTATGTATGGACTGAACATTAAGGCAATGGAGATGGATTTCCAATTGGCAGAGCATTATTTTCCCTTATTTTTCTGCAATTCAGTTTCTGTTTAACTCTGCTACAATTTTTTTTACTAGGTCTTGATTTTTTAGAAATAATTTCCTCATGTTTAGCAGCATTACTATATGCTTTTGCTTTCTGATTGTCATTTTAATTGATTAAACTTTTTTTTTTTTTTAATAAAATTTTCAAGGTGAATTGTGCATTTCATGCTTCTTTATCAGATGATAAACATACATACAACCAGCACAATGCATTGCGAGTTACCATACTGGCTTTTATTTTTCTCTTGACAAATTTATCAATCACATTACTAAGTCTACGTCGATTTATGCTTTTAACATCTTGAAATTCTGATAAGCAATTATTACAACCACATGAAATTTTATGGGGTGCTTTATTCACAGTTATTGATTTTTGCAAAATCACTGACTTGAGTTATGCATATAATTAGAGATGAGTTTGTATCTTTGAGTGGTGTATCTAATTAGATTTTTCTTACATGAGAAATACATGGATTCTTATTTCTTATGGACCTTGACTTTTACCACATGCTTGGTAGCTTGATCAGTTATGAAGATAGTTGCTTGAGGTAACGTTCTTGTTTCTGCATTAATTAAATTTGGTCCATTAATAAATAAACCTTCCTGTAGATTGACACTAAAGGAAACCTCTTTGAGTGTGGTTAACATTCTTCATTATTTATTTTTATTTTGGAGGAGTTTACATTCCAGTCAACAATTTTTCCTCACAGATTTTGATTTTTGGGGTTCAAGTTCAATCATCTTCACTTTGCTAAGATCTTCAGTGTCTTTAATGGCATTATTAGTGGCCAGTATATCAAATCTGTTCAGTACATGCATTGAGGCTTTTTGTTTAATTTGATAATTTTGGCTTGTACTCCCATTGGCTCTTTCAGTTAACCTATTAGAATGCAGATCTTTAGATGATGGTTTAGTAGAAATGCTAATAGTAGGAGAGTAAGATTTCACATTGGAAGACTTCATATTTGTAACTGGTGAAGCTGCAGGAATAGAATTCTCTGAATGGCTGGTTTGTGAGGGACTTGACGATGAAGATGAGAAGTTTTCATGAGTCTGAAACTTAGCACTAGCTGAAAGGTGAATAGTTCTTGAATTATTTATCGAATCCATTGGACTGGATACTCCACTAGCATTAATTGAACTATTACCTAAAATATTTATTTTCTAGCTGAACCACGAGCGATATGTTCATCATTAGCAGTTTCAATTATAGTTTGTTCTGACTTGTTTTCAACACATTGTCTCGAGTACAGAAAATGAGCTCTCTCACATTGAAAAAATTTGTCTGCTTTACATTCTGTAAGGATGTCATGAAACTTGGAGCAGTTGAAATATCTCTCATTAGCGCTCTTCATATTAACATGACCAAACTCATAATACGTACTTATAACATTGCATTGGGCACGGGAGAAATTTCTTGACAGTAATATTTGTGTCTATAGGAGTAGGAAGAGATGATGATGAATATTCAAGTGTCTGATATAGTCAGGTTGGTAAAGTGTTGAGAAAAAATAAAATCTTTTTAACTTTAAAAATTGAAGTAAGGAACCTCTTCAGTATATCATCTGAACATTCATAGATATCCCTACAATAATTCCCTTTGAACAGTTGAAAGTATGATGAGGAAAGACACTCTTTACAACATCTGATGGAGATGGTTTAAAATTATTGAATAGCACTGCCTGAGTTTCAGTGCCAGCTTTCACTATCAGACTATGGCTAGTGTTTCAAACTTCCTTGAGAAATATAACCTACTTTGTTTTCCCAGCATTTATATCTCTTGATAATATTACTACTCTCTTCATTGTATGATGCCACATAACAAACTGGTACAGGTTTGACCTTAGGAGCCATTTCCTAAACTTTATTAAACGAGGTAGAGAGCTTTGGAATATAGCCATATTTTGAATCCAGCACACCTTGAATGCTATGCAATTTTGCTTGACAAGCAAATTTAGAAATTTTACCCCCTTTTACATCAGAAAAAGTATTCTTGGCTTTGGTTGGATTATAACAAGTTAAATAAGCCTCAAAATCTTTTTTGTTTTTTGAGTTTCAATTTTCTTCTTCCAATCTCTCTAAAATGTTTACCAAGATTGAACCAGTCTTCATAATTTATTTTACGGGCAATGTCCAAACAATATAAAACACTGAAATTCTAACTTGTACAGTAATGCCAGATTAATAATTCCCTGATATCCTGGGGAAGATGAAATGAGAGGTTCCAGTGTATGAACACCGGAGGAATGAATATTGGAGGTGGTCTTTTTTTAGTTCCTAGGTTGTCAACAAATATTTTGTTACTTGAAGTACCAAGATTGTCAATAGTGCTGAGGAGAGTTTAATACTGTACAGTATATCTACGGGATGGGGGTCATTTGTTGAAGGAGCCATATGCTAAAATTGTTTTAATTTGTTGATTGGTTATTTTTTGTTGGTTGGTATACCTGTTTGAGAATATCAAGACCGTACCACATGTTGTAAAGGGAATTTACTTTCTCCGCTATCAGCACAATGAGAGTATACTCTACTGATGGCCTATTCCATACCCTACCAGGGGGATAGGTAGAGGTACAGGTGTAAGCTAAACAAGCCTGTTAGAACCGAGACGAAAAAAATGGAATCAGCCTCTCCACATCTGTAATGATAGGCTTCCGGCCAGAAGCCGAGTCTTCCTGAACTCCAATAACCAAACCCCTGAGAATAGTTCCAACATAAAGGTTCAAACATCTTAGGGATGGCTGAGGTCATCCAATACAAACACCTCTCAACCGTAACCCCTTCTATTCATCTTAGTAGGGAGTAATGACGAATGTGAATATAACCATGCTGATTAAGAAACCAAATAAATAAATAAATAGATAATGATAATATAGGTAAATGAATTAATATATAAGGATAGCAAGACGAAAACAAGCTTATAAAATCAAGAGGTCGGAATAATATTGAGAAGTAAAAATAGAGCAGAGAGATATTTGAAGTCAAACTGGGTTAGCAGTTATTCCTAAGTTCAAGAGCCCTCTTGCCCATCATAATGCTTCAACATGGAAATGATATTCCGTGTTGAAGCAGAGTGACTTGGTAAAAGAATTCTCTTATTAAAAGGGAAGTACAGGATTAAGCATTATTGATATTATGGTACTCATACAGTATACAGGGCTGGTGAGCTGCAGACCTCCCTGTCTTAGCCTTACCAGGCAGATGAGTGATTCATTAATATAACTTAATTTATACAAGTAAATACTGTAATATATTTTTTGTACTGTACTCCATTAAGTACTTTCAAATTTTGTTCTATCATTTTTATAGACAAAAAACTAGTAGATTCGATGAATCAATTACAGAATGAAATTTTTTTCCTGTATTAGTGCAGTACCAGCGTGCCAAGCTGTAGAAGGGCTAGCATCACTTCAGCACTATGCAGTTCCCTGAGAGGGGAATGTCTTCTGCCCTTGTGTTAGTTAAGGGGCCCGGCCGGAATGCCAATATATGGGGGATAGGAAGAAAAACACAAAATCCTGAAAAAATTCAGAGCTTCGTATGGCAATAGAGAATGTGTATACAAAATGCTTTGTCAAAATTCCTCTTATTTTCATAATTACAGGATAATTGGTAAAAGTAACTCAATAAACCAAAAACATTGTTCCCAACAAGAAAATGCAGTATTTCTTGTTATCGTAAATTTTGATAATTATTACATTTTAATGTAAAAAAGAATGTGAGCAATGGCATCTGTATAGATTCCATGATTCACAAGACGAGGCATTACAAGGACATTACACCCTTCGCCATTCAGTTCTACCACAAACCTCATAGAATGTACACGTTTGAGTTTGACCTCTGACAATCACTTGTTTTCTTGTCTGTTTTTCTCGGATTCGGAAAGAATTTAATCATGCTAAAAAGGAAAACACAATTCCAACATCTCGCTAACATAAGGAAGAAGAAAATTTGCTCTAATAAGAGTTCTGAATTGGGTAATATCGGCAAAATTAGTGAAGGAGATGAATGATGGAGTGACCGTCTGGCCTAAAGAAGCAAGATATTGAGCAAAGGTATCTTAATTTATGATTAAATTATGATAAATAACTTTGACTTGGTTTATTATTACCTAAAAAGGAAAATAAAATTCATAATAATCATGATTCATTAATATGTTATTTTCATTAGTAAAATAAATTTTTGAATATACTTACCCGATGATCATATAGCTGTCAGCTCTGCTGCCCGACAGAAAAACCTACGGGCGGAATACGCCAGCGATCGCTATACAGGTGGGGGTGTACATCAACAGCGCCATCTGTCAAGTAGGTACTCAAGTACTCGATGTCAACACAGAACCAATTTTCTCCTCTGTCCACTGGGTCTCTATTGGGGAGGACGGGTGGGTCCTTTAATTTATGATCATCGGGTAAGTATATTCAAAAATTTATTTTACTAATGAAAATAACATTTTTCAATATTAAACTTACCCGATGATCATATAGCTGATTCACACCCAGGGGGGTGGGTAGAGACCAGCATTACATGTTGACATTTTTATGAGCTAAGTATTCCGTATTTCATTTTAGCAGTTATTCAAAATAACAAACATAAAATAAATAAGTACCTGGTAAGGAAGTCGACTTGAACAATTACTCTGCCTTTTTAAGTACGTCTTCCTTACTGAGCCTCGCGATCCTCATAGGATGCTGAGCGACTCCTAGGAGCTGAAGTATGAAGGGTTGCAACCCATACTAAAGGTCCTCATCAAAACCTCTAATCTAGGCGCTTCTCAAGAAATGACTTTGACCACCCGCCAAATCAAGTAGGATGCGAAAGGCTTCTTAGCCTTCCGGACAACCCAAAAACAATAATAAAACATTTCAAGAGAAAGATTAAAAAGGTTATGGAATTAGGGAATTGTAGTGGTGGAGCCCTCACCACTACTGCACTCGTTGCTACGAATGGTCCCAGATTGTAGCAGTTCTCGTAAAGAGACTGGACATTCTTAAGATAAAAGACGCGAACACTGATTTGCTTTTCCAATAGGTTGCGTCGAATATCTTTGCAGAGATCTATTTTATTTAAAGGCCACGGAAGTTGCGACAGCTCTAACTTCGTGTGTCCTTACCTTCAGCAAAGCTTGGTCTTCCTCATTCAGATGGGAATGAGCTTCTCGTATTAACAGTCTGATAAAATAGGATAAAGCATTCTCTGACATAGGCAAAGATGGATTCTTAACTGAACACCATAAAGCTTCAGACGGGCCTCGTAAAGGTTTTTAAATAGAACTTAAGAGCTCTTACAGGACATAATACTCTTTCTAGTTCATTTCCAACCATACGATAAGTTTGGAATATCGAACGATATTGGTCAAGGCCGAGAAGGCAGCTCGTGTTTGGCTAGAAAACCAAGTTGTAGAGTATGTAGCCGTTTCGGATGAGAATCCGATGTTCTTGCTGAAGGCATGAATCTCACTGACTCTTTTAGCTGTGGTTAAGCATATCAGGAAAAGAGTCTTAAAGGTGAGATCTTTCAGGGAGGCTGATTGAAGCGGTTCGAACCTGTCTGACATAAGGAATCTTAGTACCACGTCTAAATTCCAACCAGGTGTAACCAAACGACGCTCCTTCGTGGTCTCAAAAGACTTAAGGAGGTCCTGTAGATCTTTATTGTTGGAAAGATCTAAGCCTCTGTGACGGAAGACTGATGCCAACATGCTTCTGTAACCCTTGATAGTGGGAGCTGAAAGAGATCGTTCTTTCCTCAGATATAAGAGAAAGTCAGCTATTTGAGTTACAGAGGTACTGGTCGAGGATACGGATACTGACTTGCGCCAGTTTCGGAAGATTTCCCACTTCGATTGGTAGATTCCAAGGGTGGATGTTCTTCTTGCTCTAGCAAACGCTCTGGTTGCCTCCTTCGAAAAGCCTCTAGCTCTTGAGAGTCTTTCGATAGTCTGAAGGCAGTCAGACGAAGAGCGTGGAGGCCTTGGTGTACCTTCTTTACGCGTGGCTGACGTAGAAGGTCCACCCTTAGGGGAAGTGTTCTGGGAACGTCTACTAGCCATCGAAGTACCTCGGTGAGTGATTCTCTCGCGGGCCAGAGGGAAGCAACTAGCGTCAACCTTGTCCCTTCGTGAGAGGCGAACTTCTGCAGTACCTTGTTGACAATCTTGAACGGAGGGAATGCATATAGATCTAGATGTGACCAATCTAGTAGAAAGGCATCTATATGAACTACTGCTGGGTCCGGGATAGGTGAGCAAACTATTGGGAGCCTCTTGGTCATCGAGGTTGCGAAGAGATCTATGGTTGGCTGGCCCCAGGTGGCCCAAAGTCTCTTGCATACATCCTTGTGGTGGGTCCATTCTGTTGGAATTATTTGTCCCTTCCGACTGAGACAATCTGCTATGACATTCAAGTTGCCTTGGATGAACCTCGTTACTAGTGAAAAGTCTAGACCTGTTGACCAGGAGAGGAGGTCCCTTGCGATCCCGTACCATGTCAGAGAGTAGGTCCCTCCTTGCTTGGAGATGTACGTCAAAGCCGTGTGTTGTCTGAGTTCACCTCCACCACTTTGCCTTGAAGGAGAGACCTGAAGCTTTTCCAGGTCAGACGTACTGCCAGTAGCTTCTTGCAGTTGAAATGCATTGTCCTTTGACTCGAGTTCCATAATCCTGAGCATTCCCTACCGTCTAATGTCGCACCCCAGCCTACGTCCGATGCGTCCGAGAAGAGAACGTGGTTGGGAGACTGAACAGTCAGGGGAAGACCCTTTCTAAGGTTGAAAAAGTCCTTTCACCAAGTCAGACCAGACTTTAACTTTCCGGAAATCGGGATCGAGACCGCTTCTAGCGTCTTGTCCTTTTTCCAATGAAAAGCTAGATGGTATAGAAGAGGACGGAGGTGTAGTCTTCCTAGTGACACAAATTGAACAACGGATGACAGAGTCCTTACCAGACTCATCCACAGCCTGACAGGGCAGCGTTCATTCTTCAGCATCTTCTGGATGGATAGCAGGGCTGGGGGTTGATCGTCTTGTTCAGCAACGTCCTCATCAGAGGGTTCCTCATCCGAAACTGATGAGGAAACGGCAACGGAGTGGGCAACGTCTGACTCGCTGAATCCGGTCGCACTGGTGGATGCGTGACGGAGCCGGACGCAATATCATGGTACTGCTGCACAGTCTGTGAACTGTCAACCATGGGGACGCGAGGAAGTACAGCGTCAACCCGAAACTGTCTAGACTGTCTGGGTTGTGCAGTCAACACCCTACCGGGTTGCTGAGGTTGACGCACTGCGCACAACAAGTCACCTCTGCTGGTTGTTGAACGTCTTCCTAGTGACACACTGAACGTCAACAACCACCTCCGAGCGTAGCTTAACGTCAACGTGCGACTGGTAACCCACACTGGGTCGCATCGGTGGAGGAACCACCTCAACTGGCGGACGCGAGTAGGATACCTCAGCGTCAACAGGGCGCACAACCAACCGGTAGGAAGGTTGTTGGCCAGAAGGTTCTTCTCCGTATTAAGTCCTCTATCAAGGACACAAGCTTGGACTGCATGTCTTGCAGCAAAGCCCATTAGGGTCTACGGGAGCAGGTGTGGCAACAGACGGGGTTAGCGACTGAAGCGGAACCATTTACCATCCCTGGAAGCCTTGTTATGTGTGATATAATAGTACAGCAAAACTTCAAAGGCTCGACAAAAGTTAATAGGAGGCTAAGCAGCTTAAGGCTCCTCTCCAAATGACAGAGTCCTCAAAGGAATATCAGTAGGAGGGAGAACAGCGCTTTCTCATCTACAGGAACCTTGTCCGAGAAAAGCTAGGTTATCTCAGTGAGGGTCTCACTGGTGCATTAGCAGCAGACCAGAAGGCAACGTAATGTAACTGCATGACAGTCTGTGAACTGTCAAAAACTGAACTGTCAACCACAACAGGTGCGTGAGGACAGGCAGCACTGGTGCATTAGCGGCAGACCAGAAGGCAACGTTATGTAACTGCAGACAGTCTGTGAACTGACAAAAAACTGAACTGTCAACCACAACAGGCGCGTGAGGACATACAGCACTGGTGCATTAGTAGCAGACCAGAAGGCAACGTTATGTAACTGCTTGACAGTCTGTGAGCTGGCAACAACCAAAGCTGTGTGGGGAAGCCTCAACTCCTGACTGACTAGTCTGCTGCGGGCGAGTGGCGGTAACCACAGTGGGTTGCGGAGGCTGACGCACAGTGTCAAAACACGGCAGCTTAACTCCACCCTCCTGTTGTTGTGGTAGCACACGCACGTCAACGGAGTGCTCCGTGCGTCTGTGGGAGTCAGCATGCGTCTGGCAGGGTCGACTGCGCATGGGTGGAGGAGCTCTCACAGCCAGAGTGTGGGAGCAGGCAGCCGCAGCGTCTGCTGGGCGCACAACCGTGGCAGGTTGTAGGCAAACGGGTGCATCGTCAACCTTCTCCGCAGTCGGAGTGTGGGAGCAGGCAGCCGCAGCGTCTGCTGGGCGCACAACCGTGGCAGGTTGTAGGCAAACGGGTGCATCGTCAACCTTCTCCGCAGTCGGAGTGTGGGAGCAGGCAGCCTCAGCGTGAGCTGGGCGCACAACCGTGGCAGGTTGTAGGGTAACGGGTGCAGCGTTAACCTTCTCCGCACGAAACTCCTGCATAACCGCAGCTAATTGAGTCTGCATAGACTGCAGTAAAGACCACTAAGGGTCTACAAAAGCGGCAACAGACGGAGCTACTGTCCGTTGTGACTGAGGGTCTAAAACAGCGGGTGCGGCAACAGACGGAGTTACTGCCTGTTGCGGTACCACCTTGCCTCTCTTGGGAGGTGTGCAGTCGTCGGATGACTGCAGCGAGTCCGAACTGACCCAGTGGCTACACCTGGGCCGTTGGACTTGCGCGGAAGGGACCGACTTGCGCTTAATAAGCTGCGAGACCTTGGTCCAAGGTTTCTTACGAGAAACCTCTTCCGCAGACGAGAAGTAAATGGGCTCTCTCGTCTTTGTGTGGGTGGGGCGATCTTGGTAGATACGCCCGAAACCACGGAGGGAAAAACGTCTGTTCGTTGATCAAGGCCTGAGGAACCCATAAGTCGTTCGACATTACTTCTCCCCTGGGCTTGGGAGCTTGCAAGAGGTCCCGGACTAGGTGAACGACAGGCACGAACAGACGAACCCTCGGACGCAACACTGTAACACTTTGCGCATATCACTTTATCACTTTGATTTTCTGTTTTGCACTTATTTCACTGAAATCGAAACTTTTACTGATTTCTACCTGAAACACGCAATCCTACCCTTCATTAAAAGGTAGTAATTGCGAAAACAGTCGTATAATGCAACAGAAAACATATATAAAGATAAAGAATTCAGTGGCAATAGATCTATAACGTGTTAAGCAAAATTACTAAAAACCTAAACACACTTCCGTCTAAGGGAAGGGTCGGCCATTTAAAAGTGAAAGAGAGTCCATACTCTCTTTGTCACCATAATTAAATCTATCCAAAACGAGTTCAAGTTTTGAAATGAAGATAAAACCCCTGCATAGCGAAAGCTCAAAACTGAAATAGTGTACTTCACCAAATAGTTGTGAAAACAAATCCAGTTAGTAACAGCGTATTTAGTAGGTCTTGCCAGTGGCACGACAGAGAGAAAATTGGTTCTGTGTTGACATCGAGTACTTGAGTACCTACTTGACAGATGGCGCTGTTGATGTACACCCCCACCTGTATAGTGATCGCTGGCGTATTCCGCCCGTAGGTTTTTCTGTCGGGCAGCAGAGCTGACAGCTATATGATCATCGGGTAAGTTTAATATTGAAAAAATGTCTTTGTAAAAATACAAAGAAAAGCTTTGAACTCCCGTAACTCAAAACTATACTTATTGACCTTCAAATTCTATCTTCTCCCTAGTTATAAAGATGCAGCATTGAAAAGTGGTATAATGCTTAAAAAGACATTATAAAACAATCAAATGTTGCCCTCTTTTCCAATTTTTGTTTCATATTTCTTTCTCAATTTTGTCCCCTGATTTTTAGGGTTTATTTTTTTACCATAATGAAAAAATTCATATCTAGCAAAATAAGTTACTTTAAGGAAAAAAAAACAACTCTTCATTTGATTAGAGGTCTACATCAGGTCTACATAGGGTAGTAATCCCAGGTCTTAGTATTAATCATCAAGGGAGGAGATACAATTTGAAAAGCACTAATTTTCAGGATAAATTGCATTGGCACCGCAACACCGAAGGTCAGAGGCAAGAATCCCAAAAAGTTTTGAGATGTTCTAAGTCACATTATTAAGTGGTAAGAATGTCAAAGTCCTGTTCTTATAAAACACCATCAGCCGCCCATCCCCCTTAAGCAAATAGTGCATTACTATCATAATCTGTAAATACATTACTAACAAATTTTAGAGCCCTATGTGAAACCGATATATAATAAAATAGAATTATTAATTCATACAAAGCAAAGAAATTGGAATAGATTATCCAAGCTACCATTATTACTAACAAATGATAACTTATAAATGATAATCTCACAGGATATATATGGATATTAATGTAACTGTTAAATATCACAAATTTTTAAGGTAATTTGTTTTTTCCTAGGTATACAGTAATACAGTACCTCGACATACGAGTGTCCCGACATACAAGAAATTTGAGATACAAGGAAAGTTTCAAGCAAATTTTTGCCCCGAGATACGAGACAAATTTGAGATACGAGACGATTCCCTATGTGGCTGCTAGGTGGCTGAGTGTACGAGAGACTGCTCACAAGGACAGCATCGTTCGCTCTTTCCTGTCGGAACTCCGTCGCGTAAAGTTATCTCCGAGCATTGGCAGTAGTGTTTGCATTTTTTACGTGTTTCTTGCGTTAATCAGCAAAGAATTAAGTGAATAAGCAATGGGTCCAAAGCATGCGAGTGCAAACAAGGGTAGTGAAAAGAAAAAGGGTGTGATGACAATCGAAATAAAGCATGAAATAATCGAAAAACATGAGTGGTGTACAAGTGACTGAGCTGGCTCGCCAATATGAGAGGAGTACATCAACAATATGTACCATCCTCAAGCAGAAGGATGCTATAAAGAAGGAAATCAGAGACATGTTAGTGAAGTGGCAGGAGTTTTCTGATTTTATGGAAAATAGGCACTCGGACAAGTTGGCGTGTGGTCGTGCGTTAGCCTTTTGTGACAACACTTGTGTATGTCATTTTTGTAACATTTTGAAGGAGAGACAAAAGCAAACATCCCTAGATGGATTCCTTTTAAAAAGACTGGCAAAAAGTGAAGGTGAAAACAAGTAAAAAAGCGAGGCAAAAAGAGACTTGCCGGAAGAAGAAAAGTAAAAAAATGAAAATGAAAGCAAAATTAGAATTAAGTTTAGTGTAACGTAAAATTAACATTTATTTTTAAGTGTGTGTACAGTAAGCTAATTTCATTTAAGTTAAATTTAAAGTTTAAGTTATGTTACATAGTTGGCAGTTGGCAGTGCTAGAATGTGGACGTGTTGTGTGGAGCTCAGTCATACACGCCCTGAGTCGTGTTTTAGCTTTGTGTTTCTCACTTAGAATATCATTGAAAAGATATTAGTTAGTCTTATGGAGAAACCTAAGTGATAAGAAACAGTACACTATGTCTGCTCCTACCTATGTCTGCCTCATGTAATAACACGGAGGGAGAACGGAAAAAATGGTATGCAAACAATTCGTCGAAAGACAATTGGTAGAATGACAATTCGTTGAAATGACAATTCGTCGAACTGACAGTTCGTCGAAATGAATGGTAGTTTGAAATAATTTCTGTTTTTAAATATCTAATATCAAACATTCCACTATATCCCATGAGCTAAATGGAATTCATCAAGACCGAGCGAGGTGATAGAAAACTTTTTCATGAAGGTTTCTTACATAATTGATAAGAAACATAGTGATAAAACATATCGGAGATGTGAAAAACGGAGTGAGTTTGGAGCAAGATTACAAACTATTAATGATATGATTCAAGGAAATCCTTCACGGGATTATCATCCACCAAATGATACTCGAAATGCTGCCTTGTAAGTTGTAAATGAAATTAAGCAAAGGGCTTGTGAAACCGAAGAAGTGACTGGCTGCATAGTATATAATGCAACATGCAATATGCCTTTGAGTGTTGCCGGAGCACTAGCCAAAAAAATCTTCTCTTCTGAGAACAATGAATAGGAATACGTCCGTACAAGAAGATGAAGACTTAAACGTTACGACAAGAGGTTAGAATTTTAAGTTGTATGAAGACGAAAAAGTGACTATTTATGGAACTGCTAGAAATTTGACCTTTTATCCCAAAACTGTATTTGGTTTTGTGGAGGCACATTCGACTGCGCTCCAGTTAATTCACAGTTGTACACTATCCATGCTCCAATTGCTAAAAATAAACCTTACCATTACTATACTTTTTATCGGGCTCAAAGGACGAAGAGACTTATAACATTATTTTCACATTAATAAATCAAAGTCGAAGCTTGAATGTTTCATCCATAATGATAGACTATGGGCAATTCAACCAATTGTCATTTCGACGAATTGTCATTTCGACAAATTGTCATTCGACTAGTTGCCATTCTACCAATTGTCTTTTGACCAGTAGTCAGGCTACTGGAAAAAATGGATAGTATGTGAATGTAATAGACTCTACCATAAGAAATGTGTGCATATAGTGACAGCCATCACTGATAATGAACAGAATAACCTAGATTGGTTATGCCCACACTGCATACGTAAAGCTAGACAAAACAATTTAGTAATATGTTATTTTCATTAGTAAAATAAATTTTTGAATATACTTACCCGATGATCATATAGCTGTCAGCTCTGCTGCCCGACAGAAAAACCTACGGGCGGAATACGCCAGCGATCGCTATACAGGTGGGGGTGTACATCAACAGCGCCATCTGTCGAGTAGGTACTCAAGTACTCTATGTCAACACAGAACCAATTTTCTCCTCGGTCCACTGGGTCTCTATTGGGGAGGAAGGGTGGGTCCTTTAATTTATGATCATCGGGTAAGTATATTCAAAAATTTATTTTACTAATGAAAATAACATTTTTCAATATTAAACTTACCCGATGATCATATAGCTGATTCACACCCAGGGGGGTGGGTAGAGACCAGCATATATGTTAACCTTAAGAGCTAAGTATTCCATATTTCATTTTAGCAGTTATTCAAAATAACAAACATAAAATTAATAAGTACCTGGTAAGGAAGTCGACTTGAACAATTACTCTGCCTTTTTAAGTACGTCTTCCTTACTGAGCCTCGCGATCCTCACAGGATGCTGAGCGACTCCTAGGAGCTGAAGTATGAAGGGCTGCAACCCATACTAAAGGACCTCATCACAACCTCTAATCTAGGCGCTTCTCAAGAAAGAATTTGACCACCCGCCAAATCAACCAGGATGCGAAAGGCTTCTTAGCCTTCCGGACAACCCAAAAAACAACAATAAAAAGCATTTCAAGAGAAAGATTAAAAAAAAAAAAGGTTATGGGATTATGGGAATGTAGTGGCTGAGCCCTCACCCACTACTGCACTCGCTGCTACGAATGGTCCCAGGGTGTAGCAGTTCTCGTAAAGAGACTGGACATCTTTAAGGTAAAATGATGCGAACACTGACTTGCTTCTCCAATAGGTTGCATCCATTACACTCTGCAGAGATCTGTTTTGTTTGAAGGCCACTGAAGTTGCGACAGCTCTAACTTCACGTGTCCTTACCTTCAGCAAAGCATGGTCCTCTTCATTCAGATGGGAATGAGCTTCTCGAATTAAAAGTCTGATATAATAAGAAACTGCATTCTTCGACATTGGTAAAGAAGGTTTCTTAATGGCACACCATAAAGCTTCTGATTGTCCACGTAATGGCTTAGTCCGTTTCAAATAGTACTTAAGAGCTCTTACTGGGCACAGTACTCTTTCTTGTTCATTTCCAACCAGACTAGCAAGGCTTGGAATTTCGAACCATTTGGGCCAAGGACGAGAAGGAAGTTCGTTTTTGGCTAAAAAACCAAGCTGTAAGGAACATGTAGCCGTTTCAGATGTAAATCCAATGTTCCTGCTGAAGGCGTGTATCTCACTGACTCTTTTAGCTGTTGCTAAGCAGACGAGGAAAAGAGTTTTCAAAGTGAGATCTTTAAAAGAGGCTGATTGAAGTGGCTCGAACCTTGCTGACATAAGGAATCTTAGTACCACGTCTAAGTTCCAACCTGGTGTGGCCAACCGACGCTCCTTCGTGGTCTCAAAAGACTTAAGGAGGTCTTGTAGATCTTTGTTGTTGGACAGATCTAAGCCTCTGTGACGGAAGACTGCTGCCAACATGCTTCTGTAACCCTTGATCGTGGGAGCTGAAAGGGATCTTTCCTTCCTTAGGTATAACAGGAAGTCAGCTATCTGAGTTACAGAGGTACTGGTTGAGGATACTGATTTGGACTTGCACCAACTTCGGAAGACTTCCCACTTCGACTGGTAGACTTTGAGAGTGGATGTCCTCCTAGCTCTAGCAATCGCTCTGGCTGCCTCCTTCGAAAAGCCTCTAGCTCTTGAGAGTCTTTCGATAGTCTGAAGGCAGTCAGACGAAGAGCGTGGAGGCTTGGGTGTACCTTCTTTACATGCGGCTGACGCAGAAGGTCCACTCTTAGAGGAAGTGTTCTGGGAACGTCTACTAGCCATTGCAGTACCTCAGAGAACCATTCTCTCGCGGGCCAGAGGGGAGCAACCAACGTCAACCTTGTCCCTTCGTGAGAGGCGAACTTCTGCAGTACTCTGTTGACAATCTTGAACGGGGGGAACGCATAAAGGTCTAGATGGGACCAATCCAGAAGAAAGGCATCTATGTGAACAGCTGCTGGGTCCGGAATCGGTGAGCAATAATTTGGGAGCCTCTTGGTCATCGAGGTTGCAAACAGATCTATGGTGGGTTGGCCCCACAATGCCCATAGTTTGTTGCATACATTCTTGTGAAGGGTCCACTCTGTTGGGATGATTTGACCCTTCCGGCTGAGGCGGTCTGCCATGACATTCATGTCGCCTTGAATGAACCTCGTTACAAGGGAGATGTTTCGATCTCTTGACCAGGTGAGGAGGTCCCTTGCGATCTCGTACAACTTCATCGAATGAGTCCCTCCTTGCTTGGAGATGTACGCCAGTGCTGTGGTGTTGTCGGAGTTCACCTCCACCACCTTGCCTAGAAGGAGGGACTTGAAGCTTCTCAAGGCCAGATGAACTGCTAGTAGCTCCTTGCAGTTGATGTGTAACTCGCTTTGAACCGCATTCCACGTGCCCGAGCATTCCCGACCGTCCAACGTCGCACCCCAGCCCGTGTCCGATGCGTCCGAGAAGAGAAGGTGGTCGGGGGTCTGAACAGCCAGTGGCAGACCCTCCCTGAGGAGAATGTTGTTCTTCCACCAAGTCAGTGACGACTTCATCTTCTCGGAAATAGGAACTGAGACCGCTTCTAGTGTCTTGTCCTTTCTCCAGTGAGCAGTTAAGTGAAATTGAAGGGGGCGAAGGTGAAGTCTCCCTAACGTGATGAACTGGTCCAGTGATGAAAGCGTCCCTATCAGAATCATCCACTGTCTGACAGAACACCGGTCCTTCTTCAGCATGGACTGGATGCATTCTTGGGCTTGATTGATTCTGGGGGCCGACGGAAAAGCCCGAAAGCTTGACTCTGAATCTCCATTCCTAGGTAAACTATAGTTTGGGATGGGACGAGTTGGGACTTTTCTATATTGACCAGGAGACCCAATTCCTTGGTCAGATCTAGAGTCCACTGTAGATTCTCCAGACAGCGACGACTTGACGCAGCTCTTAAAAGCCAGTCGTCCAAATAGAGGGAGGCTCTGATGTTTGCTAAGTGCAGGAATTTGGCAATATTCCTCATCAGTTTGGTAAAAACTAGAGGTGCCGTGCTTAGGCCAAAGCACTGGGCTTGGAACTGGTAGACGACCTTCCCGAAAACGAACCTTAGAAAAGGTTGGGAATCTGGGTGGATGGGGACGTGAAAGTACGCGTCCTTTAGGTCTAACGAGACCATCCAGTCTTCCTTCCTGACCGATGCTAGAACCGACTTTGTCGTCTCCATGGTGAACGTCTGCTTTGTGACAAAGACATTCAGAGAACTGATGTCTAGCACCGGTCTCCACCCTCCTGTCTTCTTCGGCACTAAGAAGAGGCGGTTGTAGAAGCCCGGGGATTGATGGTCCCGGACTATGACTACCGCTCCCTTTTGTAGTAAGAGAGACACCTCTTGCTGTAAGGCTAGCCTCTTTTCCTCCTCTCTGTACCTGGGAGAGAGGTTGATGGGAGTCGTTGCTAGAGGGGGTTTGCGTAAGAATGGAATCCTGTACCCCTCTCTGAGTAACTTCACAGACTGTACGTCTGCGCCCCTGTTCTCCCAGGCCTGCCAGTAGTTCTTGAGCCTGGCTCCCACTGCTGTCTGAAGAGGATGGCAGTCAGACTCTGCCTCTAGAGGACTTGGAACTCTTCTTTTTGCTCCCACGTTGACTTCCGGCACGAGCACCTCCTCTGCTGGAGGCTCTGCCACGAAAGGGCGGGATGAACCTAGAAGCTGGCGTGTCCATCCTAGGTCTAGGTACGGAGGGCAAAGGTGTGACTTTGCGTGCGGATGAAGCCACCAAGTCATGGGTGTCTTTCTGGATCAAGGAGGCAGCAATCTCCTTGATCAACTCTTCAGGGAAGAGACACTTAGAGAGTGGAGCGAACATCAGCTCCGACTTTTGACATGGGGTGACTCCAGCTGATAAGAAGGAGCAAAGGTGATCTTGCTTCTTGAGTACCCCAGACACGAAAGAAGCCGCAAGCTCACTTGAACCATTCCGAATGGCTTTGTCCATGCAGGACATGATGAGCATGGAAGTTTCCTTATCCGAAGGGGAGGTCTTCCTGCTCAATGCTCCCAAACACCAGTCCAGGAAGTTAAAGACCCCGAAAGCGCGGAAAACTCCCTTCATAAGATGGTCCATGTCCGAAGGGGTCCAGCAAATCTTGGAGCGTCTCATAGCCAGCCTGCGGGGAGAGTCTACTAGACTTGAGAAGTCGCCCTGGGCAGAGGCAGGAACTCCCAAGCCGAGAACTTCTCCCGTGGCATACCAGACGCTAGATCTGGAATCAAGCTTGACCGGGGGAAACATGAAGGAAGTCTTTCCCAACTGCTTCTTAGACTGCAACCACTCTCCCAGTACCCTTAAAGCTCTCTTGGACGAGCGAGCGAGTACGAGCTTCGTAAAGGCAGGAGCTGCTGACTGCATGCCTAAAGCGAACTCAGAGGGAGGTGAGCGTGGTGCTGCAGACACAAACTGGTCTGGATACAAATCCTTAAAGAGCACAAGCACTTTCCTAAAGTCTAAGGAGGGAGGCGTGGTCTTGGGTTCTTCGATGTCGGAGTGTTGGTCGTCAAGATGTGCAGCTTCGTCATCATCAGAGATACCATCGTCTGAATGTTGAGGAGGAAGAGGCAACGGAGTGGGCTGGACAGCTGAGTCCGGCAGCACGGGTGCATGCGTAGCCGCACCGGACCCAACATCATGCCACTGTTGGTCAGTCTGAGAACTGGCAACAACCAAAGCTGAGTGGGTGCGCAAAGAGTCTACACCCGACTGTGGAAGGATAGCGGAGACCATCGTGGGTTGCGGAGGCTGACGCACCGCGTCAAAACACGGCAGCTTAACTCCACCCTCCTGTTGTTGTGGTAGCTCCCGCACGGCAACGGAGAGCTCCGTGCGTCTGTGGGAGTCAGCATGCGTCTGGCAGGGTCGACTGCGCATGGGTGTAGGAGCTCTCACAGCCGGAGTGTGGGAGTAGTCAGCCGCAGCGTCTGCTGGGCGCACAACCGTGGCAGGTTGTAGGCAAACGGGTGCATCGTCAACCTTCTCCGCAGACGGAGTGTGGGAGCAGGCAGCCTCAGCGTGAGCTGGCCGCACAACCGTGGCAGGTTGTAGGCTAACGGGTGCAGTGTCAACCTTCCCCGCACGAAACTCCTGCATAACCGCAGCTAACTGAGTCTGCATAGACTGCAGTAAAGACCACTTAGGGTCTACAAAAGCGGCAACAGACGGAGCTACTGTCCGTTGTGACTGAGGGTCTAAAACAGCGGGTGCGGCAACAGACGGAGTTACTGCCTGTTGCGGTACCACCTTGCCTCTCTTGGGAGGTGTGCAGTCGTCGGATGACTGCAGCGAGTCCGAACTGACCCAGTGGCTACACCTGGGCCGTTGGACTAGCTCGGAAGGGACCTTACGTTTGAGAGGCCGTGAGACCTTGGTCCATCGTTTCTGTCTAGAAACCTCTTCCGCAGACGAGGAATAAATGGGCTCACTCGCCTTCCTGTGGGTGGGACGATCTCGGAAAGATACATCCGAAACCACGGAGGGTACGTCTGTACGCTGATTAAAGCCTGTCGAACCCTTTGGTCGTACGACATTGCTTCTCCCCTGGGCTTGGGAGCTTGCAAGAGGTCCCGGACTGGGAGGACGACAGGCACGAACAGACGCACCCTCATGCGTAACACTGACACTTTTCACTGCACTGACACTCACTTCACTTCCCACTGCACTTTTACCTTTCAACTCTCTGACATCAGCCATGAGTTGATTGCGGTCATTAGCCAATGACTCGACTCTCTCACCTAGAGCCTGAATGGCACGCATCATATCCGCCATTGAAGGTTGATGAGAGCTAGCAGGGGGGTCGGGTGCAACCACTACAGGGGAAGGAATAGGTTGAGGGGCATGGGGAGAGGAAAAATCAAGAGAGAGACAAACTCCTCCTGAGCCTATCCTTCTCTAGCCTACGTGCATATTTCAGGAATTCTTGAAACCCGAATTCCGAAAGCCCAGCGCATTCCTCACATCAATCTTCCAATTGACAGGCTTTACCCCTACAATTGGAACAAACGGTGTGCGGATCGATAGAGGCCTTCGGAAGACGCCTTGAACAGTCCCTAGCGCTACATTTCCTGTACTTGGGGACTTGAGAAGGGTCAGACATCTTGAATTAGTCAAAGGGGGGATTTCAAAATCTATCCAAGTCGTCAACAAATAATCCAAATCCAAAAAAGAATGCAAGGAAGTATTGAAGATAACTTCTGCACAGCGATAGCTAATAACTAGAGATGAATACTTCACCAAATAACGTGAAATTCAATCCAGAAAACAAGAGCGTATTCAGTAGGTCTTGCCGGTGGCACGACAGAGAGAAAATTGGTTCTGTGTTGACATAGAGTACTTGAGTACCTACTCGACAGATGGCGCTGTTGATGTACACCCCCACCTGTATAGCGATCGCTGGCGTATTCCGCCCGTAGGTTTTTCTGTCGGGCAGCAGAGCTGACAGCTATATGATCATCGGGTAAGTTTAATATTGAAAAATAAAAATTAAAGGAAGATGTGAATGTGAGAGATCTGGCCCTGAATGAACAAGACGCGAAAATAGATGACTTGGAAAACAAACTTGCGGATCTTAGCGCAGACGCAGCTAATTCCACCCAGACCACCGACCTCACTGAGAAAGTTGACTTTCTTGCCATGAATATGGAATCAATTAAAGCAACACTTCAAGCATTGATAGACCCAAAACCGAAGAAACCGACATTTGCAGACAAAGTTAAGGAAAAAAATCTGTTGATAATTAAATCAACTAATATAGTACAACAGTTAAATTACTGAAAGAAAACGTAAGGTTGAACAAGCACTTGAAGACACTCCTATACTTAACACAAGGTCAACTACGAATGGAAATATTGTTGTAAACTTTGTAAACAATATGATCAGAGAAGAGGCAGCAAACAAAATTCAGACATTGAAACAAGAAAAACTAAAACTAAAACCTAAAATAATGATATGCAATGTATACAATGGGGGGGGGGGGGTTGTTGTCACCCACTATGTGCTGAAATGTGATCGTGAAGTTCGGAGGGCTTTTCATGATAATGGGGACAAAGTTTCGTTACGATAGGGTATCTATAACATACGTGATAGGTACTACGTGATCACCTGCTACCACTGTCAGAGGTATGGACATTTTGAAAAAGATTGCAAGTCTAAGAATGATGATAAAGTCTGCAGGAAATGTTCAGGGAGACATTCCATCAGCGAGTGTAATTCGCAAGTGTCAAAGTGTATAAACTGTACAAAGTTAAACAAACCAAGTGACCACACAGTAAATTCTAGAGACTGCAAAGCTTATGACTTGGAATTGAAAAGACTAGCGGAAAATACTGATCATGGTTACTAGGGATGTCATAAACTGTGGCTATGTAAATATACAATCTGTAGGTAATAAGACTGTTCAAATTTGAATTGATAAACGAGAAATATTTGG
Source organism: Palaemon carinicauda (assembly GCF_036898095.1). NCBI lineage: Eukaryota > Metazoa > Arthropoda > Malacostraca > Decapoda > Palaemonidae > Palaemon > Palaemon carinicauda. The sequence continues at coordinate 70,905,027 of NC_090739.1, forward strand.
ATATGCTAGCATTATCCGAAACATGGTTAAATAACTTGGACAAGGCATAGATCACTGAAATGACGGCCCTCATACATGCCTTCTTTCACATACCGAGAGAAGGTAGGTCTGGTGGGGGTATCGGACTCTTTATTCATAAAAGTTACTCAACCCTCAAAACGTTGAAAAGAATTAGTGTAACAATCTTTGAATATATAAAATAAAATTTACGCCAAAAAACTTAAGAATATCCTTTGAAAACAATACGTGGTCTGAAACGATAAATATTTGAACGAACAAGGTAAAACGATGGTGGAGGTCCTGTAGAGAGTAGGGTTCTCCTGCTGTATGGGGCTGAAAAAGCAGCCGTCAAAGTAAAGTATAAGTACAAAAGTGTAGCGTACCGAACGTGTTGTCGTCAAGTCTCTCCCCCCTCCTCCGCACACACCGCTGTTAGCTGCTACCGTCTGTCTCAAAGGTAAGAACCCCATAATATTGTCACATTTTATTGCAGATCAGAACCAGTACATAGGTATTTGTCATTTTGTCAGCGTAGGTTGTGAATTAGAACAATTAAAAACATGTTTTTCCAATGTAATACAGTATACTGTTTTTAGTGTTTTTTCAGAGGGTGGGAACGGATTAATTTTTTAAAAGTTATTTTATATGGGAAAAATTAATCCGAGACACGAGGTAAATCAGTTGTTGTTTGCGGATGATACTGTACTGGTTGCAGACACAGAAGAGAAGCTTGGCCCATTAGTGACAGAATTTGGAAGATTGTGTGAGAGAAGGAAGTTGAGAGTTAATGTGGGCAAGAGTAAGGTTATGAGATGTACGAAAAGGGAAGGTGGTGCAAGGCTGAATGTCATGTTGAATGGAGAGTTACTTGAGGAGGTGGATCAGTTTAAGTACAGTACTGTACTTGGGGTCTGTTGTTGCAGCAAATGATGGAGTGGAAGCAGATGTACGTCAGAGAGTGAATGAAGGTTGCAAAGTGTTGGGGGCAGTTAAGGGAGTAGTAAAAAATAGAGGGTTGGGCATGAATGTAAAGAGTTCTATTTGAGAAAGTGATTGTACCAACTGTAATGTATGGATCGGAGTTGTGGGGAATGAAAGTGATGGAGAGACAGAAATTAAATGTGTCTGAGATGAAATGTCTCAGGAGTATGGCTGGTGTATCTCGAGTAGATAGGGTTAGGAACGAAGTGGTGAGGGTGAGAACGGGTGTAAGAAATGAGTTAGCAGCTAGAGCGGATATGAATGTGTTGAGGTGGTTTGGCCATGTTGAGAAAATGGAAAATGGCTATCTGCTAAAGAAGGTGATGAATGCAAGAGTTGATGGGAGAAGTACAAGAGGAATGAATGAATGAATGATTTAAAGTTTTCAGGCATCCTGACAAGGTACAATAGGAAGGCCAAGGTTTGGTTGGATGGATGGAGTGAAGGAAGCTCTGGGTGATAGGAGGATAGATGTGAGAGAGGCAAGAGAGCGTGCTAGAAATAGGAATGAATGGCGAGCGATTGTGACGCAGTTCCGGTAGGAGCTGCTGCTTCCTCCGGTGCCTTAGATGACCGCGGAGGTAGCAGCAGTAGGGGATTCAGCATTATGAAGCTTTATCTGTGGTGGATAACAGGGGAGGGTGGGCTGTGGCACCCTAGCAGTACAAGCTGAACTTGGTTGAGTCCTTGACAGGCTGGGAGGAACGTAGAGAGTAGAGGTCCCCTTTTTGTTTTTGTTTCATTTGTTGATGTCGGCTAACCCCCAAAATTGGGGGAAGTGCCTTGGTATATTTATGTATGTACCATAGTCAAGATACTTACCGTCCCGTAAGGGATCTGGGCAACCTGCAACCCTACTTGAGTGACCATCACAAGACCAAGCGCTTAGATGTCCATTATCTCGTGGGTACTCCTGAATGAAGGCCCATGAAAATGGTCTGAAGCATATACACTGCCCAGCCTTCACTCACCGGCCGACTGCAAAATTCCACTTAAAGAGAAAGGAGAAGCATGGGGCCTAGCCAACTTTGCAAGTTCTGGTCCTAACTGGAACCTAGACTCTCTAAGCAGTAAAGCATATGCATTGTGGATTGATTTCCGAAGTCAGAAGGAGATAGTGTTCTAGACACCTCTTCTTGGTTCTGCCCATGCTAAGGAAGAGTTGCAGACACTCAGGACTGAGGTGTTAGGTCTTCATCAGACAGCATTGCAGAGCACTCATGGGGGAAAAGGCCTCTTCTCTCCAAGCCACTCCATGCTTCATATAAGATAGGATGGAGAAGGGTTCGAATCTAGGGTTGTACCCCAGCAGGGTTCAAGTTTTGCCAAGTACCCAAGCACTAGACCAAGGAGCTCCCACACCTCTTAAGAGTGGGAGACTAAGGTAGAGAGACCTTGTTACTCGCCTAACCTCATTATCGATTAAGGTAGCAGAGACAGTTTGCGTGTCAGAACCTTAAGGCTCATGTGAGGTACCAAAAACAGCAAGAATGTTAGAAGCAACCCTGAGCATAGGCAGCTTCTATGAGGAGAGATGTCTCATTTTGTCAAAAGACTATGGTTAAGTCTGAGTGGTATCATTGATGGCTGCTACTGGGAGGAGCTTCTTCCAAAAAGGAAGTTTAACTGTGAACTGGTCTAGAGATAATTTGGCTTGAGAAATATCCCTTCTATGATAACCATTAAAGAGAATGGTCCACTTCCCTAGGCGAGTGAGGACTGAAGGAGTTCTTTCGTGATCTCGAAAAGGAAGACAGGGAAACCATTGGGCAAAACCGTTGGCTGGAATGTTCCTTCCTTTACTAAAGGTACGTGATTACTAAAGGAAAAGAAAATGTTAAAATTCTACGGTAAAGGTGGATTAAACCGAGCTTCCGGAGAAGCAATATGACCATCAGGTGAGTATAGAAAAAATAAATTTTATTACTAAAATTGTTTATTTGACCTTCAGGCAACCAATTTCATTACTTGGAAGATTGCTTAACCCCCTTTGAAAATCTGTCCTATTGCTGAATATGAGTAATGATGATAAATCAGAATATTGAATATAGCAACAACATATTGTACCCAAATTTCACATAATAACCAAGGCAGCAATACTGTTCACAACATGGTAAATGGGCTACTCACCAGACAGAAATGTCCAAGATTTCACTTGTCTATTGAAGATACTTGAGTCTACTACTGCATTGATTCAGGCAATACTGCATAGCAAAATAATATTTACTATACAGCGTATGGTCAACTGCCACTAAAGATAAAGATAATAAAAAAAAAAAAAACTTGCAACAGAGAATGATTTGGAATACAACAAACTAAACTGAACAGATTTCCTACAGATGAAATCATTATAGGTGTGAACATGAAAGAACAGGAAGTTGCTCCTAAATGGAGAAACTGTCTATGTCTAGTTGTAAACAAACATTTTAATTTATAACAGGTTATCACCTGCAATGCATGAGATCATGTTTTAATTTTAACTACACAAACAGAGGAATATAAACACTTCTAAACATTCATTATTATATTTATTTAGAAGATTATACTGGTGCTTGATAATGAAAATGATCAAACTAACAAAGATTCTACAATTATTTATAAAGCTTGGATAAATGAATAAAAGGGATGACTAAATTCCTTACTTTAAATGTCAGATTTTTAAAGACAATCTTAACTATACCACACCATTGTGGTTGTAATATGTTTATAAAAGAATCCTATACACAGAAAAAAAAATTAAAAACAAAAACACAATACAGTATGTAAATAATTCATGAAATCAAATCTTATGTAACTTGCTCTTTCATTAAAAACCATACATATATCATATTTACAGAATTTAGGAGCTACTATATATTTCTTTTTAATCTAAAAAACTATTTAGATAAATAATTTACATATGTTACAAAAATCTTACAATTTACATATTTATATAACACACTTATTGCATAATTTGAACATTAAGCATTTAGAAAAACACCACACTATACAAATAAATTACAGCACCTTACTACTTACAAGTTTTTGACAGATTGCTTCTTCAATAAACTATACAGTATTTACAAAATGCATTTCTCTTTTTATAAGGCATAAAGAGACTTGTGTAGTTAAACAAATAATTCTTAATAAATATGAAATATCCCTGAGTGTTCAGTAACCATAGTTCTTACCAGTGTAAGAAACTTCATACTTAACTGAACTAATTAAGGATAAATGGTCAGGTCAAACTATTCTCTGATGCAAAAAAAATAAAAATTACTTAAATTTCAGATTTTTACACTATACAACCTACACTAAACTTATAAATGTATAACCAGCTTCACTGTGTGCTGAAAAGTCATTTGATTCTTATTGTTTGAATGCAAGTGAAGATTTCTTGAATGTTGCATATAGTTTTGGGAGGTAAAGAGCTCTTATACTTACTTTACTACAACATTGACACATAATGTAAATTGGAATGACTCAAGATTCAGAAGCTTAGTGCAAGGGTTTAATTAAAATAATCATACGCCAGGCTGAGATACCATTTGTTTTAGCCTGCAATGAACTCATGTGAGAAAGCTGTCTATGAATCAAATAAATTTTAATTAGTCAGAAATATGCTTCAATCCTGTTAAAGAAGACTCATGTCTTATTTCTAAACTCACACGGTTTACTTAAAGGAAATGTATAAAAAAATTTTAAATTAAGAAGCAAAGGAACCAGAAAACCATTTTGAGGTAAAAGGGTTGGTCTTAGATGTTCGTTCTATTACCGCAAGAATGCAATAATCTGTGTAGGACGTAAAGGCAGGATGGTAATAATATGAGTAGCAACAGCCTTGATGAGGTGGGAAGAGATTACTTCACTGATGAATAAAAACATCACATTAGAGGAAGGACTTAAGGTCTGTATTACTCTATGCAGTAGATGCACGAGCGTTAATAGTGAGAGGACAGTATTTAAAATACACGGGACAATAGGATGAAAAAATGTAGGGCCAGGATGTAAGGAAAGCACGTGTTATGAACACGAAACTGTCAGAACAACATATGTCCGGTGGCTGGACTACAAACTCGCATCTCAGAGATTGATGTAGTTTGGAAACCTGATGAGAAGGGGTGAGGAAAAAGTAATGTAGTACATTTTGGTAGCCATAGACAAATGCCAGTAGGAAGGCCTGTGAAGATTAAGGCTGCGGGATATTTTAGTATACCATGTTACAGCAGTGTATGATAGTAAATAATCAGAATGTTACCAATATAAATGTACTGGTAAACCATATCCTCACATTCAGTGCATTCAGTTATGAAAAAGCTTACTTTATTTTTACTCTTTAAATTCCCATATTTTTCCATTTTCATAACAGTATGGCCTGGCCACTTGATTAGTGTGGATTGTATACATATTTTGTATCTGGACATCATATATTAGGAATATATATACTCTTTAAACACTACTGCACTCAATTTTCACAACTAATCTTGTAATATGAAAGGAGTACAGTAAAATAATCAATTATCATGATAACTTTAAGAATAAAAAGGTAAAGTGGATACACTACAGTGCAGAAATTGGAAAATGTGCTAAAGGAGGAAAATCGTCCAAAATTATGTTTGCGTGCCTTCATGCCAGAGACCAGCTACATAAGCAATTCTGAGGCAATTGCAATACTGAAAAAGTAACATGAAAAGAAGTAATAGATTGTGCCATATATTTTAAGTAATCAAATTGACATTACAATGGCAGGGAGTACCAGAGACACATACCGAGTTACAATACTGATGCTACTTTACCATAACACTAAATCTAGGGTGAAGTAGTGGCAAGATATCAGTAGAGTTCCATGAAAACGTCATTCTGCTATAAAAAAAAAAAAGAATGAAGCAGGAGATGCACACGCGACGAGAGACAATGCAAGAATGAGGCCGAGCCAGTGAGAGATGGGATGTTGTACTGGACGGAGAGGTTAGTGGCATAAAGCTTGCTGGGTGAAAAGGAGTGCGGGCTGTTTGAAATCGTCGCATCGTGAAGGTACTTGTTTTGAATATGTGATTTTTTATTTAATAGGTTATACGGTTCTCTGTTCACGAATGAGTGAAATCACAAAGAATGAAATCACGAAAACCGATGGCGGATTGTATAGTACAGGAAGGTACGAATACAAAATACCGCAGTTTAGTGTAGTACAGTAATATAAATATAAGCTACTTGTATGGCAAGTTTGAATGGTGCTGATCAAACTGTCAAAAACAGCGATCACTTACGAGTATCACCTTAGTTAACTATGCTGTACAGTAGTGATACTACTGTACATATATTAAAACACACTACAGTATCAGCAAGTGTACATGTATGTATAAGTGCAGCAATAACTCGTGTATTGTGGACTGTAGTCTTACGTGTGTACATGTATTGTAAACTCACTGAAATATGTTCATTTATTAACACAATACAGTAATAATAGATAAGGATACCACTCTGCATGTGTTCATCTGGATGCTAACAGGGCCATCTTAAATCCTGGCGTAATTAACACTTGACTGCCTAGCGGCTTAATATGGCTGAATGAATGAAAGGCGTACGAGTCCAGGGGATCTCATGGGTATTGGAAGGCCTCGTTGAACACGGCCCATAGGTCTGGAATGGGGGAGCAAAACAGGTAACTTCCTGTTTAGCAGTAAAGCAAAAAGGTCGATCCTAAAGGAACAGCACAGAATAAGAATCATCTGATATGCAGGGATGTAGGAACCACTTCAACCCTACAACAGCCCGTAGCGACTGAGTGTGCCAGCTAGTACATTACTCTTCCCTGAAAAGTACCAGGCTGATGACTTGATGGAATATCGTCCTGATGAGCATCTGCTTTGTCAGCTCGCAGAGAGGGTGCAAGACCATGCCCCTCTTCTTGTTGAAGTAAACCACTACCGTGTTGTTTGTGCTCATCAACACTACCGAATCCCTCGTCCAGCATTCTTGTAATGATTGCAGTGCTAGAAAGGCTCCTTGCATTTCCAGGACGTTGATGTGTATATGGTTTTCTTCTTCTGACCACACTTCCTTCGAGGCATCTGAAAACGATTGTATGTCTGGAGGCGGACAGTCAAGCGCGACTCCTCTGCTGAGGTTTTCCTTATTCAGCCATCAGGTAAGATTAACCTTATCATCCTGCCTCACTGGAACAGGATGGAAAAGGAGATCCCTGGTGGGTGACCAGTGATCCTTCAAACACCACTGAAAAGATCTCTGGCAAAGGCACCTGTGTGAAATGAGCTTCTCTAGCGAGGAAAAGTAGATCATAGGACTCTGCCAGCACTGAGCTGGGAGTTCTGTTTTGGACAGAATATGGTTTCTCAACTTCCTTCAGCTTACTGATGTGATTGTCTGACAGAAAGACTCGCTGCTGCCGTGTCTATCACTATGTGCAAGTACTTCAATCTTTACTTGGGTATGAGATTTGACCTCTCCCAGTTCATCACAATGCCCACATCATGACAAAAAGCAAGAAGTCAATCTCGATCCTGTAACAACTCCTTCATGGAGACCAGAATCAGATAAACATAGAGATAAACCAACAGACGTGCCCCTTGTGAGTGGGCCAAAGGTGAACACCAAGGTGAATACCTGGGAAGCAGTACTGTACAAAGTCCAGAGCGCAGAGTCTTGAACTGGTATACTGTATCGTAGAGGGAGAAGTGGAGTCACTTCCAAGAGGACTGATGCACAGGTACTTGAAAATACGTGTCCTTCAGGTCAACTATAAACATGAGGTCTCCCTCTGATGGAACTAAACAGAGAATGTACTGTTTCCATCCTGAACTTCATTTGTTGTACAAAATTTTTCAATGGAAAGAGGTTGATACCTGGTCTCCAGTCCCAGTTGACTTCTCCACAAGGAAGAATCGACTGTGGAAGCCCGGAGAGTTGTCCCAAACGGCTTCAAGCACATTCTTCTCCAACATCCCTTCTATTTGCAGACAGGGCTCTCATCGGTAAGTGAGCCAGGCCGTTCGACAGTCCTGAAAGGGTAATAAGTAATTGTTCCAAAGGACACTCACTACCTAAGGTTTGGACCAATGTCTCTTCCAGGCTGCCCAATGGTATGACAAGCATCCCCCTACTCTCAGCACCAGGAGAGGGGAAGTAATTTCCGGCAGTCCTAATCAGGGTCTAGGAAAGACCTCGTAGGCCTTCCTTGCATACAATCATGCAACGGCTTCGAACGGTCAGGGTCTTGAGATCTTAAGGGAATTTACATACTGGATCAGGAAGTCAAGTAAAGCAGTTCTCCACCACTGCCTGCAAGTGACTCCTCGCAAATAGAAATGTGTCCACCCGCACCGATGAGTTCCGTAGCGTCAAAGCTAACTCTGAACCAAATTGTTTTGAAATTAGGAGACCAAAGCACCCCTCCTCTTGAAAACCCAGTTGGCCTACAGGTTCACCGACCGGTGTGCCAGGAAGGGGGGTGGGGAGCTACTTGCTACCCTCACCAACTGTCATCACCTACCACGTTAAGTAATTCCATGCTGAGGACATGTTCTGTATTTCAAAGGAAGTAAAATTGGGATAATGGCCCTATGGTTGCTGAAAGAAATAAGTGAGGGTGAACTATGTATTGTGTACAAAATGTAACACATGGTACAAAAAAAGTACTCTAAATTACAAAATCTACATCCAAAACATATAAAAATAGCCAATAGTTCAAGATAAGAGGATTTAAGAATACTTGTGATAATAGAAAGGTTTTAGAAGTACTAGAGCATTCCTGTTATCTTGGAGACATACTGGACTGTACTACTCTATGCAACAGAAACATGGGCATTGGCAAGCAAAATGAGAGAATCTGATATGATGTGATTTTCGAATGTTACAATTCATTGCTGGAGAATGATTTGAGGATATTATAATGATGAATTTTTAGTAGAAAAAAGGCTGAGAACTCAAATATTAAAATGGATTGCACATGTGACAATAAGAGATGATGATTCAGTACTTCCACAAGACTACTGAATCATTTCTATTCTCACAAGATTACCCATAAAGGGGAAATCAGAGAAGAATTCGGACAGATAGGTAGTTGAGAGATTTAACATAAAAAACAAAAATGACTGTAGCTGAAGTCCAAAAGGATGCTGCAGAAACCTTTGACTATTGGTTAAAGTGTAAAATTCAACATATACTACAGGCAAGGTACTCTTATGGAAAATGATCACATAATGTATATGAAATAGAGTTGCATGGTAAAATAACCCATAATCATAATTACATGCTGCGGTTGGAGGTTCATAGATTGACAACTGAGCTAGACAAAGAACATCGAAAAGTGTAGATTTTCTTTTAAGTAATTTTATTTTAGATTTTCTACTTTTGACTTTGACTAACAAAGAACTTCCCTCAAATAGGACTAAGGAATTTAAACTGGCTTTTCATACTACAGTACAGCAGACCCCTTTAGTCTTCATAAAATCAAGATTTGTATTTGAACATAAGCATATCCATTTTTCATTCAGTACAGTAGGGTCCCGAATTAAGCGTGTTCGAATTACACGATTCCCCTTTTCCACGATCGCTATTTTTCAAAAATAAATTTTCTGTATCCACGAGGCTGTTCAAAGTTCGCGAGTCAAGCACTACAAAATGTATCAAATCTATAGTCTTTTTAAGTATATTGGTAGCCCTAAATACGGTGATTTATAATAAATGTTACAAAACAATATTAACATTACATTTCATTAACATAATTTCATAATGAATAGCCTATTTAAGGATAAAATTCCACATCAACAATGAAATCAACTGTTAACTGTGCGAGTCCAGCTGACAAAATGTAAACAGATATGTGGTTACGTTCTCGGCAATCTTTATCTTTCTCCAACCTTACGATAATTGTAATGGTAGTGTTAATGATGGTATATTAAAGCATTATTTTTGTTTAGTACAGTATATTTAAAAGCCTTATTTTTCCCTCTGGGCGTTCAAGGTTTTCACGAGTAGACTGGGTTCGTTTATCGGCAGTGAATAGCCTAAACTTCGGTAACGAGTCGTCAATATTTTGTCATATTTTAAACAGTAGGCTATACATTTGATTTGCAAACATTGGTTTTGTAGAGTAGACGGTAAAATAAAATCTAGAGAGAGAGAGAGAGAGAGAGAGAGAGAGAGAGAGAGAGAGAGAGAGAGAGAGAGAGAGAGATTTGATGGCAGAAATCTCTCTCTCTCTCTCTCTCTAGATTTTATTTTACCGTCTACTCTACAAAACCAATGTTTGCAAATCAAATGTATACTGTTTAAAATATGACAAAATATTGACGACTCGTTACCGAAGTTTAGGCTATTCACTGCCGATAAACGATAACAAACCCTTTAATGCAAACTAACTGTATCCTTTGATATTCCTCTATATTTATCACGAATTCCTTCTATACCTCCTCAGACACTCTTATTTCAAATATCTAAATTATTCTTATCACAACTAACACCATCTAGTCATTTTCATTCCATTATATCTATTATTCCTCTGGATCTTATTCCCTTTCCTTATTCTGTTTATTCGATGGGATTCGTTTTTTCCCTTTACCGTCATTCAGAATCTATTTTTAGCCACTGGCAACCAAATCCCCCCTTCCCCCGTCTCCTACCGTCTCCCCTGCGAGTCCACCCACCCACCTTCATCCTCCCCTGTTCTAGGTCTGTAACCTTCTGCGTCATAATATCTCTCTCTCTCTCTCTCTCTCTCTCTCTCTCTCTCTCTCTCTCTCTCTCTCGTTATACAATACTTACAAATAGATGAAGAAACCAAAATCGGTTTTCTTGAAGTGTCAATTAATTACAAAACGAAAAAATTATACCGTGTATACATCCATTTCAATCATAGCTTAAAATACGATAACCGATTTCGTCCGCAAACCACTATTTTTTAGGAAACACCATTCTATTCCAGAAAATTTTTACTCTTTAAATGTCAATTGCGCTATAATAAAACATGTACTTATGTTGTAAAATTTCGGGTGTGTTTTAAAAATCGAGTATTGCTAACTTATTTTTGTTTTACTTTGGCTGTGATCACATCAGCTGATGTCTAGCTTCCTCGCGAATACAATAACAAAGAATTGTTTACACCATTTCTTAACTTATTCAAACCATCTATACAGTTAATATTACATAAACACCAATGTGTTATAACCTATCATATTTATTGTTTAGTACTTTAAAACCATCCCTCTCTCTCTCTCTCTCTCTCATCGAACGTTATAGCGGTAACCTAATTGTTCGGTGACTTTAAAAATAGGCCTAGTACTTTCTTCTTTACCTTTTTTGCATATGGATCCATAATTGAGGTGGGTACAAGTTGACTTATAACTGAAGTTAGGAAAAGTATTTTGGATATGGAAAAGACAATTATCTTTCGTAACAGTTTAGAATTATCGTAAGTTATCACTGTCATTAGCGGCAGTTTGCTATTGTGGATTAAACGCATAAGGAAAAAAAAAAATTCCAGCTTTGCTACGAATTTAGGAATTTATATGGATACGGTAAGTAAAATATTTGTAATAACATAATGTTTACTAAATGTTTGTAATATCATTAGTTATGACTTAGATCATGTGTGTTTAATGCATTCGTTTGTTTATTATGATCGAAGATGGAGCGTAAACAAATGGAAGGTTTCCGTTTCAGGCGGCATCATAAAGAAAAACATTTCATAAATGGCATTCATTTCATTTATTTGAAAGTTCTAATAAAGAATAATTAGAACATTGGTAATAACAAATTCAACATATAATCTATACTTGGTAAAATTGCTGTCAATTCAAAAACACAGATGTATAAATGCGTCTGTTTCTTCGTTGTGATCAGAGTTAAACGTAAACAAAACATTGGTTGTCGTTTTCTATTCTGCTTTTTAGCGTGTTTAGGAAGCGCATGATATAAAATCGCCTTTATTTTGATAATTCTGGATTTTCAATCATACAACAAGCTAGTCTATAGAGTGATGGTTTTGCTATTCACCAGTTGTATTATACAATAGATATGACAAACATTAAAATTTGTCTGTATTTTCGGTTGTGTTGTAACGGGAAATATATGGTGTTTACACCTATCCTGGTTATAATTTTAACCATTTTTCAAGTTATTAGAACTTTAAAGTATATTAAATGTTTTATTTATTTACAAAAACAATTTGATATTATAAAGAAATACAGTATAGTACAAAGAAAGTATTGGAAATGGGTAGTAAACACATTTGAATAGGCAAATTGCTGGTTGCCATGGCCACAATGGAATTATTTCTGTTAGTTGTGTGTTTCGAAATTCGCGATTTTCCATTTACACGAGGTCATTAATCGACCAAATTCTCGCATAATTCGGGACCCTACTGTACTTGCAACATGCAGTAAAATGAGCTATTCTCCAATCACTTTGATTTTTTGTAGGTCACGCCCAAGAAGGTTTGACTTAGTTCACTAATATGAATAAAGGCACCATCAAGCTACCAACCTTTCCTATACACATAGGGGCTCCTAACTCATGCAAATTAAGTTCCAACATGCTAACTTACAGTGAAATAGTATTACATACCATAAACTGTAACAACTTACAAATTCTTTTTTAATTAAGGTCACACCTAAAGTTTATCAAAATTTAATTTCTTAATTTATTTCTTTGCTGTTGCCTTCAACATACATGTAATTATCATTCTATGTTGCCAGTTACTGCTTGAATACTTTTGTCAGTTAATTAGCGAAATTAAATGACTAATTTTTTCTCATTTTCATTTACTTTGTGACAAACCTTATAGGCCAAAAAATATTCTGCAATGATTGTAACATTATAGTACAATTGTTTATATTCAAGCTCTTATTTTGTACCTATCTCTATCTCTATCTCTATCTCTATATCTATATCTATATCTATATATATATATATATATATATATATATATATATATATATATATATATATATATATATATATATATATAGAGGGAGCTTTAAAATTATCACAACCAATAAGTGTCCATCATCTAAAACTAAAACAACATCCAAACAGAGATGATTGATAAATTTCTCTTCAATATCATGGAGAATTTAAAGATTTTAGAGGAAGTCATGCTGTAAATGAGCAGTAAATTACTAAATGCTGTAAACGATAGAAATTGCCATTATCAATATTTTACAGTATAATAAGACACCAGCATCATAGGCCTACTTGTAAAAAAGTTTCCCTTTGAGAGAGAATGTATGTATGTATGTATGTATGTATGTATGTATGTATGTATGTATGTATAAGTATATATATATATATATATATATATATATATATATATATATATATATATATATATATATATATATATATATATATATATATATATATATATATATATATATATATATATATATATATATATAGTATATACATAAATCCATCAATATAAAAGATAAAGCAAAAACTTTAAGAGGTTAAATTATATAACAATAATAAGAGTTTTACAATCCATATCAATGAAATGCAAATCACACAGCATCTGAACCATTAAATCTAATGTTATTTAACCAAAAAGATATTAAAGCAAAAGTATTAAAATTTCATAGCATTGGCAATGCAACATAAGCTGATTTAACTATCCATATATTCTCTTACAGCAGCCAGGAATTTCATTCGTACAGCTTGCAGAGGCCCATGTAGCTGTGATGGTAAATGGTGATTTAGGGATGATATAGCTTTTTCCCAATTAGTAATCTGACCCCTCCACTCGCCACGCCAGTCAATGGCCATAGTATCATCCCTTGCACCTCCTACTACTGATCTTATCTCACGACACACTTCTTCCCATCCCCCAGGAATAACTTCACTGACAGACCATGAAAGTTTATAAGGTGTCTGGCATGGTTTTCCTTCTGACTCAGATTCTCCATGAGGTGGTCTGTCTAACACAATACATCTTATATGAGATGCTTCATTCTGGTTGGTGGGGCAAAATGGACTCACTATAATGCCTAAAAATGGCGCTTCTTGGCGGGCAAACCACTGCTGCATCTGAGATTGAGTGTCAATGTCCTGAATTGAAGGATTAGGTGGGAATGTTGGATGTGAATGATACCATCCAACTACTTGCACACCACCTTCATGAATGGTAGTACAAGCAGTACTCTGTGATATTGGACACATGTCACACTCCACACCAGAGCTGACTGCCCGAGTAGGTACTGCAACTGTCACATACAATATGTGGGCTGCAGGGTCATAATATCCACCCAGTAACCCCATAACTTCAGCTAATGAAGTATGAGAATGCAAATCAAGGGTGATAAGAGCATGAGCATGCATGACGACAGAAAAGGGCGCAGGAGTGTCAGGATCATGCTCTAAACAACGAACCAACTTGAATTGCTCCAGCCTATTGCCACTACGACCACCTCCAATTCCAACACGGTTTCGGGGTGCTTCTGGAATGTGGCAAGCATCTATGACTGCTCCAGACTCATCATGGCTTATTGTAAGACCACCACCCTCGCTCAACGGATAGTCCCATTTCTTTTTCTGTTTCTGACGAGTCATATCCGAACGATCTACTTTGACAACAGGCTTGCAAGTCAATGATACCTTTTCCTTGTGTTTAATGCCCACAACCAATGGAGTTGAGTAATTACTTTCAGGACACCCAAAGTTGATGGCACCTATCTTTTCAAGGTATTCATGAACTTTACCTATGGAATTAACATCTCCACAGTGTTTCAAACCAGCGCGCACAGAAGTCTTTTTCATGTATTTTGGTTTAGTTTGTTTCCAAAAATTAAGAAGATAATTCCGAATTCGTAAATACCTTTCAGGGGTCTTTACACCTCTGCCATCAAAGTACTCATAATGGACTTTCTTCTCCTCCTCTGTAACAACCTGAGAATCTAACTCCACTTCTTTAGTTGGGGTTGGAAAAATGAATGTTTGGGGCTTTCTTATATCTTGTTTTGTTTCCTCTTCAAAAACATTGCTACTCGCACAATCTTTACTTTCAGAGTTTTCTTCATCAACACATTCTTCAATGGCCTTACATGGTGTTGATTCTTGAGGCACTTTATCTACAATCATTAACTGTTCATCATCACTGACATCAATATCTACATCACTTTCTTCTTCTCTCTCGTCTTTTATGAGATGAACCACTTGCCCTTCTAAGACTGAAGGTGCAAAACCCTCAACCTCATAACTGGTTTTCTCTTTACGGGTTGCAAGTTTCTTTGGCTGACTAACACTGACATGTGGTACATTTTTTGCACTAATGGTAATCTTCAGTTTTTTCTTTTTCTTGGGAGATTTTGAAGGAGATTTCAGCTTGAATGGTTGGGCAATAGAGGTAGGACTCTTCTTTTTAACATTTTTTCTGTTTTCTTGTTTTTTGCTACTAGACTTCTTAGTGGGTTTGGTTTCATTACTTTGAGTACTGTTTACTAGACCAGTACTAGAAAATACCCATTCCCATCCCTCACCAATAGGTGGCGCATAAACATCCCCTGAGGAACTGAAGTCTCTAAAATACACGTCATTATTGTTTCCTTTCCTATTCTCTGAACTGGAACTTCTTTCTCTTTTGGGAGAAAAGGGAGTTGTTGTTACAGTTGTTGTTGCTGTTTCTATGAGACCAAGAGGATCTTCCAAATCAGTTGTAATGCAAACCGTATCACCGGGCATGATCACATACGTGTCATCTAATGTTTGAGGTTCCTGGATAATATTGGCAGTTTCTGCCCACTTTTTGTGAAAGCTACGTACCTGACTTGGTGTTTTTGTTGCAATAAAATTGGAAATTCGACCCCAATTAGGACCAAAAAGTTCCTGTAAAACAGATGAAGATTTTTTAGCCCTATTCTATTTCTGAAAAATGTTATTTTCATTAGTAAAATAAATTTTTGAATATACTTACCCGATGATCATGTAGCTGTCAACTCTGTTGCCCGACAGAAATCTACGGTCGGGATACGCCAGCGATCGCTATACAGGTGGGGGTGTACACAACAGCGCCATCTGTGGTCAGGTACTCCAGTACTTCTTGTCAACACCACCTCAATTTTTTCCTCGGTCCACTGGTTCTCTATGGGGAGGAAGGGTGGGTCAATTAAATCATGATCATCGGGTAAGTATATTCAAAAATTTATTTTACTAATGAAAATAACATTTTTCAATATTAATCTTACCCGATGATCATGTAGCTGATTCACACCCAGGGTGGTGGGTGGAGACCAGCATACATGTTAACAAAGAAGCTAAGTATCCCGTATTTTATTTTATTAGTTATTCAAAAATAACATAAAATAAACAAGTACCTGGTAAGGAAGACGACTTGAACCATTACTCTGCCTTTATTAAGTACGTCTTCCTTACTGAGCGTAGCGGTCCTCTTAGGATGCTGAACGACTCTTAGGTGCTGAAGTATAAAGGGCTGCAACCCATACTAAAGGACCTCATCACAACCTTTAACCTCGGCGCTTCTCAAGAAAGAATTGACCACCCGCCAAATCAACAAGGATGTGGAAGGCTTCTTAGCCGACCGTACAACCCATAAAAAGTATTCAAGAGAAAGGTTAAAAAGGTTATGGGATTATGGGAATGTAGTGGCTGAGCCCCCGCCTACTACTGCATTCGTTGCTACGAATGGTCCCAGGGTGTAGCAGTTCTCGTAAAGAGACTGGACATCTTTGAGATAGAATGATGCGAACACTGACTTGCTTCTCCAATAGGTTGCATCCATAACACTCTGCAGAGAACGGTTCTGTTTGAAGGCCACTGAAGTAGCCACAGCTCTCACTTCATGTGTCCTTACCTTCAGCAAAGCAAGGTCTTCTTCCTTCAGATGAGAATGTGCTTCCCTAATCAGAAGCCTGAATTAGTAAGAAACTGAGTTCTTAGACCTTGGAAGAGAAGGCTTCTTGATAGCACACCAAAAGGCTTCTGATTGTCCTCGTAAAGGTTATGACCTTTTTAGATAGTACCTAAGAGCTCTAACTGGGCAAAGTACTCTCTCCAGTTCGTTCCCCACCAAGTTGGACAGGCTTGGGATCTCGAACGACTTAGGCCAAGGACGTGAAGGAAGCTCGTTTTAGCAAAAAACCGAGCTGCAAGGAACATGTAGCCGTTTCAGATGTGAAAACTATGTTCCTGCTGAAGGCGTGGATCTCACTTACTCTTTTAGCTGGTGTCAAGCACACGAGGAAAAGAGTTTTTAATGTGAGGTCCTTAAAAGAGGCTGATTGGAGAGGTTCAAATCTTGATGACATAAGGAACCTTAGGACCACGTCTAGATTCCAGCCTGGAGTGGACAACCGACGTTCCTTTGAGGTCTCAAAAGACCTAAGGAGGTCCTGTAGATCTTTGTTGGTGGAAAGATCCAAGCCTCTGTGGCGGAAAACCGCTGCCAACATACTTCTGTAACCCTTGATCGTAGGAGCTGAAAGGGATCTTACGTTCCTTAGATGTAACAGGAAGTCAGCAATCTGGGTTACAGTGGTACTGGTTGAGGAAACTGCATTGGCCTTGTACCAGCTTCGGAAGACTTCCCCTTTAGACTGATAGACTCTGAGAGTGGATGTCCTCCTTGCTCTGGCAATCGCTCTGGCTGCCTCCTTCGAAAAGCCCCTAGCTCTTGAGAGTCTTTCGAAAGTCTGAAGGCAGTCAGACGAAGAGCGTGGAGGTTTGGGTGTACCTTCTTTACGTGAGGTTGACGTAAAAGGTCCACTCCTAGAGGAAGAGTCCTGGGAATGTCGACCAGCCATTGCAGTACCTCTATGAACCATTCTCTCGTGGGCCAGAGCGGAGCCAACCAACGTCAGCCGTGTCCCTTTGCGAGAGGCGAACTTCTGAAGTACCCTGTTGACAATCTTGAACGGCGGGAATGCATACAGGTCGAGATGGGACCAATCCAGCAAAAAAGCATCCACGTGAACTGCTGCTGGGTCTGGAATCGGAGAACAATACAACGGGAGCCTCTAGGTTATCGAGGTAGCGAACAGATCTATGGTTGGCTGACCCCACAGGGCCCAAAGTCTGCTGCAAACATTCTTGTGAAGGGTCCACTCTGTGGGGATGACCTGACCCTTCCGGCTGAGGCGATCTGCCATGACATTCATATCGCCCTGAATGAACCTCGTTACCAGCGTGAGCTTTCGATCTTTGACCAGATGAGGAGGTCCCTTGCGATCTAGAACAACTTCCACGAATGAGTCCCTCCCTGCTTGGAGATGTAAGCCAAGGCTGTGGTGTTGTCAGAGTCCACCTCCACCACCTTGTTAAGCTGGAGGGACTTGAAGTTTATCAAGGCCAGATGAACCGCCAACAGCTCCTTGCAATTGATGTGAAGTGTCCTTTGCTCCTGATTCCATGTTCCCAAGCATTCCTGTCCGTCCAAAGTCGCACCCCAGCCCGTGTCTGATGCGTCCGAGAAGAGACGTCGGTCGGGTTTCTGAACAGCCAAAGGTAGACTTCCTTGAGAAGAAAGCTGTTCTTTCACCACGTGAGAGTAGACCTCCTCTCTTCGGAAACAGGAACTGAGACCGTCTCTAGCGTCATGTCCTTTATCCAGTGAGCAGCTAGATGATACTGAAGGGGGCAGAGGTGGAGTCTCCCTAACTCGATGAACAGGGCCAGCGATGAAAGTGTCCCTCTTAGACTCATCCACTACCTGACTGAGCATCGGTTCCTTCTCAGCATGCTCTGGATGCATTCTAGGGCTTGGTAGATCCTTGGGGCCGACGGAAAAGTCCGAAAAGCTCGACTCTGAAGCTCCATACCCAGGTAGACAATGGTCTGGGATGGGACGAGCTGGGACTCCTCAAAATTGACCAGGAGGCCCAGTTCCTTGGTCAGATCCATAGTCCATCTGAGAATCTCCAGACAGCGACGACTTGTGGGAGCTCTTAAAAGCCAGTCGTCTGACGGAGCCGGACACAAGATCATGGTACTGCTGCACAGTCTGAGAACTGTCAACCATGGGGAAGCGAGGAAGTACAGCGACAACCCGAAACTGTCTAGACTGTCTGGGTCGTACAGACAACTCCTGATCGGGTTGCTGAGGTTGCCGCACTGCGTCACAACAAGTCACTTCTGCTGGTTGTTGAACGTCTTCCCAGTGACACACTGACTCCGTAAACAAAAAAAAATCCTCTAAAAAGGACTAAGCTTGGACTGCATGTCTTGCAACAAAGCTCAAGGTCTATGGGAGCAGGTGTGGCAACAGACGGGGTTAGCGACTGAAGCGGAACCATTACCCTCCCTGGAAGCATGTTATGCTTAAATAAAAGTCCATAGGAGGCTAAGCAGCTTAAGGCTCCTCTCCAAATGACAGAGTCCTCAAGGGAATATCAGAAGGAGGGAGAATAGCACTTTCTCATCTACAGGAACCATATCCGAGAAAAGCTAAGTTCTCTCAGTGAGGGTTTCACTGGTGCAAAAGCAGCAGACCAGAAGGCAACGTTATGAAACTGCTTGACAGTCTTGTGAGTTGGCAACAACCAAAGATGTGTGACTGAGGAGCATGCGGTAAGGTATGCAGAGCATGCTGTATGTAGAGCATGCTGTAAGGTATGCAGAGCATGTTGCATGGCATGCGGCTTATGCTGCATGGGATGAGGCTCATGCTGCATGGGATGAGGCTCATGCTGCATGGTATGAGGCTCATGCTTCATGGGATGAGGCTCATGCTGCAAGGGATGAGGCTCATGCCGCATGTGTTGAGGAGGATGCCGCATAGTATGAGGCTCCTGCCTAATGGTTTGAGGAGGTTGCCGCATAGCATGAGGCTCCTGCCTCATGGTTTGAGGAGGATGCCGCATAGCATGAGGCTCCTCATAGCATGAGGCTCCTGCCTCATGGGTTGAGGAGGATGCCGCATAGCATGAGGCTCCTGCCTCATGGGTTGAGGAGGTTGCCGCATAGCATGAGGCTCCTGCCTCATGGGTTGAGGAGGATGCCGCATAGCATGAGGCTCCTCATAGCATGAGGCTCCTGCCTCATGGGTTGAGGAGGATGCCGCATAGCATGAGGCTCCTCATAGCATGAGGCTCCTGCCTCATGGGTTGAGGAGGATGCCGCATAGCATGAGGCTCCTGCCTCATGGTTTGAGGAGGATGCCGCATAGCATGAGGCTCCTGCCTCATGGGTAGAGGAGGTTGCCGCATAGCATGAGGCTCCTGCCTCATGGGTTGAGGAGGATGCCGCATAGCATGAGGCTCCTCATAGCATGAGGCTCCTGCCTCATGGGTAGAGGAGGTTGCCGCATAGCATGAGGCTCCTGCCTCATGGGTTGAGGAGGTTGCCTCATAGTGCTGGAACCCGGCAACTCCCGATGCGGCAACTCACGCATGAAAGCAGGAGGCGCAGCAAGAACATGCGTCTGGCAGGGTGGACTGCGCATCGGAGTTGGAGCTCTCACAGGTGGAGGGTGGGAGCAGGCAGCCGCAGTATCTGCTGAGCGCACAACCTCGGCGGGTTGTAGGTTAACAGGCTACATTGTCAACCTTCCAGCATGATACTCCTGTATGAAGGAGCAAGCTGAGACTGTATAGTCTGCAGCATGGACCACTAGGGTCTATGAAAGACAACAACAAACGGAGCTACTGTCCGTTGAGACTGAGGGTCTAAAACAGCTGGTGCGGCAACAGACGGAGTTACTGCCTGTTGCGGTACCACCTTGCCTCTCTGGGAGGTGTGCAGTTGTCGTACTGCAGCAAGTCCGAACTGACCCAGTGCTAATGGCTACACCTAGGAGTTGGACTTGCGCGGAAGGGACCGACTTGCACTTAAAAGCTGCAAGATTTGGTCCATGGTTTCTGCGAGAAACCTCTTCCGCAGACGAGGAATAAATGGGCTCTCTCGTCTTTGTGTGGGTGGGGTGATCACGTCGGCTACGTGAGTTGGTTACACCCGAAACCACGGAGGGAAACGTCTGTTCGTCGATCAAGGCCTGATGAACCCATAAGACCTTCGACGTTACTTCTCCCCTGGGCTTGGGAGCTTGTAAGAGGTCCCAGACTAGGCGAACAACTGGCACGAACAGACGAACCCTCGAACGCAACACTGAAACACTTTGCGCTTATCACTTTATCACTTTTGATTTTCTGTTTGCACTTATTTCACTGAACTCGAAACTTTAAGTGGTTTGTACCTGAAACACGCAATTCTATCCTTCATTAAAAGTTAGTAATTGCGAAAACAGTATTACAATGTAACAGAAAAACATAATGAAAGATAAATAATTCAGTGGCTGGAAAAGAGACTAAACACTAGATCAAATAAACTACGTTTAAAATCTCTCACCGCATAAAGCCTGGGAACAAGAATAAAACTCTAGAAACGTTTACCTTCTTCCCCTAAAGAGACTAGGGAGAAGAGCAAAAACGATAACAACGTTACCCGCTTGAACGAAACGTTTATCCTCCTCTCCCTCCCTCCGTCTCTATCTCTCTCTCTCTCTCTCTTGACTTAGAACCTGAGAGATGAGCCCAATTATATATATCGTTAAAACATATTATTGTTAAAGGAAAAAAACTGAAAGATTTCCCAAATAAAAAGTTCCTTTATTAGAATTAAAAACCATTTAAGCTAAGAAAGAATGAACAAAACGCTCGAATCGGTTTACTCTTACTGCAACGTGAAACCGTGAATACTCTCTCTCTATCGTAACGATAGAGCGCAAGTTGAACATTCTGAACGTCAACAACTGCAGAGACAAAACAAAACGTTAGTTCAACTTTGAAAACAGTACGAGACTATCAAAGAAATTCTTTCAAAAACATTAAAATAGGTAAACAGGTAAAAACGAAATGACGGGCTCAATGTTAATTAACTTCGGTTCCAAGAAAAGACCGCCTACTATTAGGAAAGGTCGCATATAAACAAATATAAAAATTAATTTTAATAAGTTTATAATAAAAGGAAGTTAATCGAAGAGGCCTATAAAAGGCGGAGAGATATAAAATAAATCTATAACTTTGTTAAGCAAAATTAAGAAAGAGAGTCTATACTCTCTTCGACACCAACACTTCCGTATCTAAGGGAAGGGTCGGCCATTTAAAAGTGAAAGAGAGTTCATACTCTCTTCGTCACCAAAATTAAATCAAATTAATTCCAAAAACTTGCTAAGCTAATGATAAAGCTTCCTGAATAGCGAAGGCTAAACTCTAGAGCAAATACATCACCAAATCGTGAACAATAACTCCAGAATCAACAGCGTATCCATGTAGGTCTAGCCGGTGGCACGACAGAGGAAAAAATTGAGGTGGTGTTGACAAGAAGTACTGGAGTACCTGACCACAGATGGCGCTGTTGTGTACACCCCCACCTGTATAGCGATCGCTGGCGTATCCCGACCGTAGATTTCTGTCGGGCAACAGAGTTGACAGCTACATGATCATCGGGTAAGATTAATATTGAAAAATATCTTTTCATTAATTATACACACTATACCTTAAAATATCTGGCTTACACATGATTTTTTCATAAACAGTAATCTAAGCAATTAATTCCATTGAATTAAATATACCCTTTATACCTCAAACATGCAAATGAAAAAATAAGAAAAGATATTTCATATTTCCTACATGGAAAAATGTGCTTTACAAGTCTTTGTTTAACATCTTTCATGAATTAAGAAAAGTCCACAAACTCAATTGCAAAATTAGCAGTTTCAACAAAGTATCTCCCTGGTGGAAAAAAACAGAATCTTACCAGTAATAATAATTTCTTTATATCTATACTCACCTGATGTTCATATTGCTTTTCTAGAAGCTCGGTTTAATCAACCTTTATCCGTAAAGTTTTTAAATTGTCCCATTTTCTTCCTTGCAACAAATGCATGCACTTAGTAAAGAAGGAGGCATTCTAGCAATAAGTGGTAACCAAGGTGCTATTCTTTTTAGATTCTCATATTTCAGTTAAATTCCTCCCTATCCTCTTGACACTATGAGGTAGTGGGGAGGAGGGTGGGCATACACGAACATCAGGTGAGTATATGAATTAGAAATTTTATTACTAAAATTCCATTTATTTCTATAAAGTTCACATTCCTAACTCCCACACTCTAGTGGAGGAGGGACACCAGTGAAGGAAAGAAATACTGTAGGATATATTTAATTATTTAATTAAAAGCAAAATACCATGGTTACGATTCACTAACCTGGTCTAGAATACTTTAAAAAACTAAATTCAAAATAGGGTTTGAAATAAGGGACTCTAGATTATTTAACAAAGCTATTTAAAATACCGGACTATAGCTTGTCTAATTAATATTTCTTGATCTAAATGATACTTTCATTAATATCAAATAAATTATTAAACTAAAACCTCCCACACTTGTAGATAAGGGAGTTGAAAAACAAATGAACTTGAAATTAATTAGACCACAGCTCTGCGACCACTATGGGGCCTAGAGCCTAGAAATATTCATAAACTAAACATGATTCCCAAGATAATGTAGAGTATAGTGAAATCCTATTTGCTATGCCAATGACCTGCTGCTACAGCTCTTTATCATCATCATCATCTCCTCCTACACCTATTGACGCCTGTCGTCTCTATCTTGAGTTTTTAAATCAATACTTAGCCATTCATCATCTACTTCACACTTCATAGTCCTCAGCCATGTAGGCCTGGGTCTTCCAACTCTTCTAGTGCCTTGTGGAGCCCAGTTGAAATTTTGGTGAGCTAATCTCTCTTGGGTAGTGCGAAGAGCATGCCCACACCATCTCCATTGACCCATCACCATGACCTATTCACATATGGCACTTGAGTAATCTCTCTTATAGTTTCATTTCTAATCTTGTCCTGCCATTTGACTTCCAATATTCTTCTTTTAACTCCCAATATTCTTCTTTATAAAGAAAAGTTTCTACAAAACTTAAGGGAAGTAGAATCACATACCTTCACTTTTAATCCTTTTATTACATTTATATATAGGCCTATTCTTTGACAGACACTTTTATCAAATTTCAAATGATAAATAATATTGTATTTTTGGTCATTAGGGCCTTTAATCCCACAAAACAAAATAGGGAAGCTACATATAATACCTGAAAGTTTGTCCAAATAATAGTGAATGGCTTTTACAGAACAAAGTAAATTATTTTCGCAGAAATACATTAATCCATCTTCAGAAAAGTTATGTAAAAAGTTGAGGCAAACTCTTCAGCCTTAAAATAATTTTTTGGCTCTGACGGAAGACATTGGGATAAAATCATCTTGTGTTTACTGAAGGTTATAGTACTTTTGAAAGATAGCATTTGTAGCCCACTTATGTGTTTAGCTAAAGCTAATGTCCTCATGAAAAAGGGTTGACCTGTGAGGTCTTTAAGAGAAATATTTCAAATGCTCACAATTCAAACCTTTTATATACAGTAATCTAAATTCAAAACCAAATTCCAGAGAATTTTCCTTACTATTGTGGGCCTTTCAATATTCAACAATAAAATACAACTACTATAAAACCTGACATAGAAAGATCTAATCCCCAATGCTTAAGTACAGAATTCGGCATGGGTCTAAATCCCTTAATACCTGAAATTGAATATTTCTTGCCATAGAAAATGAAATGTAAAATTTCAAAAATATTCAAGCTAGGCCTAGTCATTGATATAACTCTTAGCTTTGCACTAATCAAAATAAACATTCCATTATCTTTGAAAGGGAATACTGATAGATTGTCTTCTCGTACCTATTATAGAGACTAGAGGATTTCAGAAACTTTTTGTTTCTAAGAATATGGCATATAAACTCCATTCTGTCAGATGTAGCACAGATTGATGGTTTTGGATGAATCACCTTTGAGAGAGGTCGTTTCGAGTTACGATGATTTGCCATAACAAATGGGCTCCTAAAGGCACAGTACTTAGAAAATCTATGTAACTCAGTTTCGAGTAACAATGTTTGGTTCAATAATATGACAAAATACTTGATAGCACGAACAACAGCTAATGCAGTCACCTAGCCACATAGTAGTGCGTTATTCATCACTTTAGCATCACTTCACCATCTTATCTTATGATATGCATTTGGGATTTCTGTGTTACTCTTCTTTGGATGCTTTTTTGACTTTCTTTAATTTGCATCCTGTCTGAAAAGCATAAGGGAGAAACTTCTGGGGCAGTGCATACAAGATGAGGTATGCTATTACGATGGAAGAAATTAAAGTGGACATAATGAAGTGAAACAAAACGGGGAGACCCCTGTGAGCAAAGGTCGTGCATTAGACCTTAGCCATTCTATGGTTGCGATTATCAAGGATAACCATTGCATCCTTGAGCAAGTGAAAGGAACTGCCCCTAAAAAGTAGCCCATTATTACAAAACAGCGCAGTGGTCTCATGATTGAGATGGAGAGGTTATTAGTGCTCTGGTTGGACAAGAATCAGTAAGCCTTATGGTGATTAAGGAGAAGGCTAAGCATTTGTTTGAGACCTTGAAAAGTCAAAAGGGAGAAAGGAGTGAAAGTGAGGAGTTTGTGGCCAATAATGGATGGTTTATAAGATCTAAGGCTTGTCCCAAATCTGGAAGTCTAATAGGAAGGGATGGGTGAACCTCTTGTTACTTGAAGACTAGTATTTCTACTATTTTATGACTGAGGTTGAGCAGTATTGTGTTAAGGGTCTATCCTTTCAGGCGCTGTTATTGCTGGGCAATATCCTTGGTCACCCTGCCAACTAAGTTGACTTCCAACCCAATGTCAAGGGGGGTTTACTTGCCATTTAACACTACTGTACATCCCTTTTACAACCTATGGACCAAGGAGTAATTGCTTCCTTCAAAGCTTGCTACTTCCATAGGACAATTGATATAGCTTTGGAGGCCACAGAGAGGAGAAAGAGGACATGACACTCAAGATGTTCTCGAAGTCCTACAACATTTGTCATGCCATTAAGAACATAACTAAAGCTTGGGATGAGGTGAAGCAAACCCACATGAATAGTGTCTATAAGCTTTGGTCCCAGTTTGTCAACAATTTCTTTGGCTTTGAAGAAACAGATGAGGCTGTCACCAAGAAGGTTGTTGATCTAACTAGGCAACTGGATCTTGAGGTGGATGCTGATGATGTCACCAAGCTCCTGGCATTTCATGGAGAGTTGTCTGGTGAGGACTTCATTGAATTGGAGAGACAGATGATTGCAGAAGAGGAAGAAATTTACATCCAAGGTCTTGGCAAAAGGTTTTGCCCTGCTAGAGGGAGCAATAGCAAAGTTTGAGGAATAGGATCCCAGCATATAAAGGTTTATGGTGTTCACGTGGATTGTGGATGCTGTGAGGTATTGTTTTTGCACTTTGAAAAGATAGAAAGGCCTCCACCAGAACCTCAACCCTCTACCTGTGCAGCTTTTCCACCACCACCTCCAGCTTTAGCAACTCTTCCAGCAGCTTCAGAATCCCATCTTGACTCTCCAGCATCTCATTCTAACTCTTCAACTACTCTTCAAGGTTATTATTATTATTATCAATTGCTAAGCTACAAACCTAGTTGGAAAAGCAGGATGCTATAAGCCCAGGGGCCCCAACAGGGAAAATAGCCCAGTGAGGAAAGGAAACAAGGAAAAATAAAATATTTTAAGAACAGTAACAACATTAAAATAAATATTCCATACATAGACTAAATAATTCAACAAAACAAGAGGAAGAGAAATTAGATAGAATAGTGTGCCCGAGTGTACCTTCAAGCAAGAGAAATCTAACCCAAGACAGTGGAAGACCATGGTACAGAGGCTATGGCACTACCCAAGACTAGAGAACAATGGCTTGAATTTGGAGTGTCCTTCTCCTAGAAGAGCTGCTTACCATAGCTAAAGAGTCTCTTCTACCCTTACCAAGAGGAAAGTAGCCACTGACCAATTACAGTGCAATAGTTAACCCCTTGGGTGAAGAAGAATTGTTTGGTAATCTCAGTGTTGTCAGGTGTATGAGGACAGGAGAATCTGTAAAGAATAGGCCAGACTATTTGGTGTATGAGTAGGCAAAGGGAAAGAACCGTAACCAGAGAGAAGGATCCAATGTAGTACTGTCTGGCCAGTCAAAGGACCCCATAACTCTCTAGCGGTAGTATCTTAACGGTCAGCTGGTGCCCTGGCCAACCTACTAACGTAAACATCTTCCACTTCCTCTTCCTACTAAACCCATCTCTCCACCACTTGCAATGGCCCTTCCCGTGTGCAGGCCAACTATAGGAATAAAAGTAAGGAATTATCATTCTGTATATACAGTATTACTTATCATATACTAGTACTGCACTAGTGTAGGTACATTACTGCATAGGGTACAGGTATTTGTAAGTACTATATAGGGGACAATAATTTATGGATGGTAAGGGAGTGTTTTCTCTTTTTGAAAATATATTATCCATATACAGTATGTATATATGAATCTACAGTATGTTATGTATATAAATTCAATTCAGGACAAAAATCAACTTCTGATGTATCTTACGAACAGATCTCGTTCGTAAGCCGAGGTACTGTCCATCCTCCCCCTCATCATGAAGATGGAGGAAAACACTTCTCTCTTGACCTAAAGAGAATAGTTACTCAGTATGGTAGTTTACCTGTATCAAGATCTATTCCAGCAACAAAAGGTTCAACTGCTGCACCAAAAGGTGAAAATAAAGAGGATAAAAGGCCAAACATTCTTACTCTCATTTTAGACTGATATCTCAACCTCTATCTTACCTGTAATGCTTCTTGTTCTGAAAGGGAGCTAGGCACACTACACAACATGCTGAGAAGATATCACAGAAAATGTGTTAAATGATTTGTGGGTGCATTCCCGTCGATAGTGGACTGTGAAGATTGTCTGGTGTCTCTAGACTCCAGCCTTCAGGACATGGCCCACTGAGAGGCCCTTCCTATAGGCCAACGTCGCACCCACTCCTCTGATATTATGAGCTTGTGCCTGTGCTGGTTCTTCTGTCTCTCCTGCTGCAAGAATTTGTCTTGCAAAGCCAGATTGCAATGATGTTCTGGAGATGATGATCTTAAGCCGGCCAGAGATGATGAAGAAATTTTGTAGTTGTGGCTTAAAGGGTTTAGTCCATTTCAGGTAGGGTCTCACTGCCCTCACAGGGCAAAGAAGTAAGTAGATAGATTAAAATCTAAGATAGCTTATGGTCAGGTTTTGAGTTTTAAAGACAAACTCAGGAACCAAGGAGAGAGAAACCTTTCTCCATCCCTCAGAATGACTGACTAGAAGTGATAAACTGTGCAGCTCGCTAACTCGTTTAATTGAAGCCAGGGTAAAGTAAGAACATCCTTTTGAGAGCCAAATCCTTGTTAGATCCTTGCTTTAAAGGTTCCTAGGGGACTAACTTTAGGGATCTCAGAACTCCAATGACATTCCATGTAGGTGGCTTGAGCTTTCTCGGAGGGAAGGACTACTGAAAGCTACTCACAGGCATCAATTATTCTCATGAAGAGGAAAGGTCTCCATTCATCAATCTAAAGCCTTGGCTATAGGCTGAACAATATCCTTTCACTGCTGACTGAGAGGTGCTTTTCTCTGTGCAGGAAAACAAGGAAATCTGCAATTAGCTAAATAGAGGCTCCGATAAAATCATCCCTTCTGCGATACCAATCACTGAAGATGGCCCATTTTGCGCGGTAGACTGCTGTAAAGGACTTTTGGAGATATCCAGACATTTCCTGTGCAATGCCTTTTGCTTGGAGGATATGCAGGATAGTTTTCCCCTGCAAAATAACAGGGATGTCATTGAATTGTGGTCTCTACGGGAATTGCCAAGTAGATTGGGTCAATTGGGTAGTTATCTCGGAACTTCAGTTAAAAGCATAAGAAAGTTCCGGTACCATTCTACATAAGGGCCATTTGGTAACCACCAACGTCATCTTAAGGTTTGTGGTAGTCAACTTTCTGTTGACTACTCTTCAAATTAAGTAATATGATGGAAGAGCATAGACATCGCGACCATCCCCACGGATGTTGAAAGGCGTACTCTAAGGCTACTGCCTGAACAGAAGATTGGGAGCTTTTTGTTGAGTCTCGTTGTGAATATATCTATCGCTGGAGAACCCCACAAAGTCAAGAGGCTCCTTGCCATTTGAGGATGAAGGGACCACTGCTCCAACCATCTGTCCTGTTGACCGAGTTTGTCGGTGATTACGTTCCTCTTGCCAGGAATGAATCTCACTGACAGTTCCACTGCATTAATTAGTGCTCACTCATGAGCTTGCACTGAAACAATACTGTATCTCCTTGCTTGTTCACGAATGCCATTAGGGTAGTGTTGTCGCACATCACATGCTGTTGGAACGATTGCAGTGCCTGCAGTGCTGCCTTCAGTTTATGGAGGTTGATGTGAAAGGTCCTCACTTTTTATGACCAAAGTCCCGCGACAATTTGGTACCTTAAATGGGCCCCAAGCCTTCTTACGATGCATCCATAAAAAGAAGCAATTCTGGGAGAGGATACTTCAAATGAGTTCCTTTCAAGATATTTTTATCCTTCTGGGTTTGGTGCATCCAACGCAAAGCGCGTACATGATTGAGAGTGTTATGTTACAGGAGAGCACGTGGACTGGTGAGGATTAGGGTCCAATGGAATATTCTTCAATTGAAGAGTATAGGTGAACAGGATAATGCGCTCACACATGAACAGCAATGTGTTCATGAATAGGCGAGCAGTCATGTAAATATGAGCGAGTAGAATCTGGAGAGCAAGAGAACAGAACTTAACCAAGTACGAACAAATGAATGCTTGCTGACATGAGAATATTCCAGGCACAAAAAGTGGAAGCAAGCAGGTTGAGGCACATGCTTTATACACGCTCATACACTGTCTTATTGTTCCCTCTTTCCAGCACTGATGAGCTTGCTAGTTAATGTTTTAGTTTATTTGAAATTTTGTGATGTTCTTACTCAGTTGAGCTAATATAAAAGCTCCCACACAGATATGAAATGGTATGACCTCAGGATGAGATGAATGCACACTAATTGGAAAGCGCACGCCAAAAGCGCTAGCATGTGTACAAGTAAGATATTGGGATTGAGATCTGAAGATTCCAAGTTAACTGAAGAGCATGTGCAAACAGGTGAGTGCTTATTATTATCATCATTATCATTACTAACCAATCTACAACTCTAGTTGGAAAAGCAGGATGCTATAAGCACAAGGGCTTCAACAGGGAAAAAAGCACAATGAGGAAAGGAAATAAATATGTTATTTTCATTAGTAAAATAAATTTTTGAATATACTTACCCGATAATCATGTAGCTGTCAACTCTGTTGCCCGACAGAATTCTATGGAGGGATACGCCAGCTATCACAATACTAGAAGGGGGTGTTCTTACCAGCGCCACCTGTGGCCAGGTACTCAAGTACTTCTTGTTGACACCTCCTCAATTATTCCTCGGTCCCACTGGTTCTCTATGGGGAGGAAGGGAGGGTCAATTAAATCATGATTATCGGGTAAGTATATTCAAAAATTTATTTTACTAATGAAAATAACATTTTTCAATATTAAACTTACCCGATAATCATGTAGCTGATTCACACCCAGGGGGGTGGGTGAAAACCAGTGTACAAGATTAAAGGATAGCTAAGTATCCCATATTTCATATAACAGTTATCTCAAATAACAATGAAATAATAAGTACCTGGTAAGGAAGTCGAATTGAACCGTTACTCTGTCTCTTTTTTAAGTTCGTCTTCCTTACTGAGCGCAGCGTTCCTCTTGGAGGCTGAATCAACCCAAAGGTGCTAAAGTATACAGGGCTGCAACCCATACTAAAGGACCTCATCACAACCTTTAACCTCGGCGCTTCTCAAGAAAGAATTGACCACCCGCCAAATCAACAAGGATGTGGAAGGCTTCTTAGCCGACCGAACAACCCATAAAAAGTATTCAAGAGAAAGGTTAAAAAGTTATGGAATTATGGGAATGTAGTGGCTGAGCCCTCGCCTACTACTGCATTCGTTGCTACGAATGGACCCAGGGTGTAGCAGTACTCGTATAGAGACTGGACATCTTTGAGATAGAATGATGCGAACACTGACTTGCTTCTCCAATAGGTTGCATCCATAACACTCTGCAGAGAACGGTTCTGTTTGAAGGCCACTGAAGTAGCCACAGCTCTCACTTCATGTGTCCTTACCTTCAGCAAAGCAAGGTCTTCTTCCTTCAGATGAGAATTTGCTTCTCTAATCAGAAGCCTGATGTAGTAAGAAACTGAGTTCTTAGACATTGGTAGAGAAGGCTTCTTGATAACACACCATAAGGCTTCTGATTGTCCTCGTAATGGTTTTGACCTTCTTAAATAGTACTTAAGAGCTCTAACAGGGCAAAGTACTCTCTCTAGTTCGTTCCCCACCATGTTGGACAGGCTTGGGATCTCGAACGACTTAGGGCAAGGACGGGAAGGAAGCTCGTTTTAGCCAAAAAAACCGAGCCGCAAGGAACATGTAGCCGTTTCAGATGTGAAACCTATGTTCCTGCTGAAGGCGTGGATCTCACTTACTCTTTTACCTGTTGCTAAGCACACGAGGAAAAGAGTTTCTAATGTGAGGTCCTTAAAAGAGGCTGATTGGAACGGTTCAAATCCTGATGACATTAGGAACCTTAGGACCACGTCTAGATTCCAGCCTGGAGTGGACAACCGACGTTCCTTTGAGGTTTCAAAAGACCTAAGGAGGTCCTGTAGATCTTTGTTGGAGGAAAGATCCAAGCCTCTGTGGCGGAAAACCGCTGCCAACATACTTCTGTAACCCTTGATCGTAGGAGCTGATAGGGATTTTACGTTCCTTAGATGTAACAGGAAGTCAGCAATCTGGGTTACAGTGGTACTGGTTGAGGAAAACTGCATTGGCCTTGCACCAGCTTCGGAAGACTTCCCATTAAGACTGATAGACTCTGAGAGTGGATGTCGTCCTTGCTCTGGCAATCGTTCTGGCTGCCTCCTTCGAAAAGCCTCTAGTTCTTGAGAGACTTTCGATAGTCTGAAGGCAGTCAGACGAAGAGCGTGGAGGTTTGGGTGTACCTTCTTTACGTGAGGTTGACGCAGAAGGTCCACTCTAGGAGGAAGAGTCCTGGGAACGTCGACCAGCCATTGCAGTACCTCGGTGAACCCTTCTCTCGCGGGTCAGAGGGGAGCAACCAACGTCAACCGTGTCCCTTTGTGAGAGGCGAACTTCTGAAGTACCCTGTTGACAATCTTGAACGGCGGGAATGCATACAGGTTGAGATGGGACCAATCCAGCAGAAAGGCATCCACGCGAACTGCTGCTGGGTCTGGAATCGGAGAACAATACAAGAGGAGCTTCTTGGTCATCGAGGTAGCGAATAGAACTATGGTTGGCAGACCCCACAGGGCCCAAAGTCTGCTGCAAACATTCTTGTGAAGGGTCCACTCTGTGGGGAAGACCTGACCCTTACGGCTGAGGCGATCTGCCATGACATTCATATCGCCCTGAATGAGCCTCGTTACCAGCGTGAGCTTTCGATCTTTGACCAAATGAGGAGGTCCCTTGCGATCTTGAACAACTTCCTCGAATGAGTCCCTCTCTGCTTGGAGATGTAAGCCAAGGCTGTGGTGTAGTCGGAGTTCACCTCCACCACCTTGTTAAGCTGGAGGGACTTGAAGTTTATCAAGGCCAGATGAACTGCCAACAACTCCTTGCAATAGATGTGAAGTGTCCTTTGCTCCCGATTCCATGTTCCCGAGCATTCCTGTCCGTCCAGTGTCGCACCCCAGCCCGTGTCCGATGCGTCCGAGAAGAGACGGTGGTCGGGGGTCTGAACAGCCAAAGGTAGACCTTCCTTGAGAAGAATGCTGTTCTTCCACCACGTTAGAGTAGACCTCATCTCTTCGGAAACAGGAACTGAGCCCGTCTCTAGCGTCATGTCCTTTATCCAGTGAGCAGCTAGATGATACTGAAGGGGGCGGAGGTGGAGTCTCCCTAACTCGATGAACAGGGCCAGCGATGAAAGTGTCCCTGTTAGACTCATCCCCTGCCTGACTAAGCATCGGTTCCTTCTCAGCATGCTCTGGATGCATTCTAGGGCTTGGAAGATCCTTGGGGCCGACGGACAAGTCCGAAAGCTCGACTCTGAAGATCCATACCCAAGGAAACAATGGTCTGGGATGGAACGAGCTGAGACTCCTCAAAATTGACCAGGAGGCCCAGTTTCTTGGTCAGATCCATAGTCCATTTGAAAATCTCCAGACAGCGACGACTTGTGGGAGCTCTTAAAAGCCAGTCGTCTGACGGAGCCGGACACAAGGTCATGATACTGCTGCACAGTCTGTAAACTGACAATCATGGGCAAGCGAGGAAGTACAGTGACAACCCGAATCTGTCTAGACTATCTGGGTCGTACAGACAACTCCTTAACGGGTTGCTGAGGTTGCCGCACTGCGTCACAACAAGTCCCTTCTGTTGGTTGTTGAACGTCTTCCCCGTGACACATTGACTTCGTAAACAAAAATCCTCTAACAAGGACTAAGCTTGGACTGCATGTCATGCAACACAGCTCAAGGTCTATGGGAGCAGGTGTGGTAACAGACGGGATTAGCGGCTGAAGTGGAACCATTACCTTCCCTGTAAGCATGTTATGCTTAAATAAAAGTCCATAAGAGGTTATGCAGCTAAAGGCTCCCTCCAAATGACAGAGTCCTCAAGGGAATATCAGAAGGAGGGAGAAAAGAACTTTCTCATCTACAGGGACCTTATCCTAGAAAAGCTAAGTTCTCTGAGTGAGGGTTCACTGGTGCAAAAGCAGCAGACTAGAAGGCAACGTTATGAAACTGCTTGACAGTCTAGTGAGTTGGCAACAACCCAAGATATGTTGAGAAGCATGCGGTA
Source organism: Palaemon carinicauda (assembly GCF_036898095.1). NCBI lineage: Eukaryota > Metazoa > Arthropoda > Malacostraca > Decapoda > Palaemonidae > Palaemon > Palaemon carinicauda. Next base: position 70,938,821 of record NC_090739.1, read on the forward strand.
AGGTATGCAGAGCATGATGAATGCAGAGTATGCTGTATGCAGAGCATGCTGTATGTAGAGCATGTGTTGTATGCAGAGCATGCTGAATGCAGAGCATGCTGAATGCTGAGCATGTAGTAAGCAGAGCCTGCTGTAAGCAGAGCCTGCTGTAAGCAGAGCCTGCTGTAAGGAAAGCAGAGCGTGTGCATGGCGTTTAACATTCCTCAGAAATTCCATGACCAGTGCTAGAGTGCTTTATGCATGCTTGCATGGGGTTTAAAAAATCAACATAATGTTTACCTTACATTCATAACTCATGATTCATATTTTTGCCATGGTTTGAAAATGGAGGTAAGGTATGCTGAACAGCAGAGTCAGAACGAGCTGGAACAACAACAGTGGAAGGTGCAGAAAGTTCCTGTTCCTGTGGTATGAGTGGAGCGTGAAGAGACCGAGGTTGCGCAGAACAAGGTAAAGTTCCTGCAAGCAGAGGTGTCTGAGGCGCAGGATCAGGGTGCACGGGTTGAGCTCGGTGCAGCAGCTGAGGAGACTGACTCACAGGTGGAAGAGGTTGTACCTCCACCGAGAGTTGCACCACCGGTGGAGCAGCCAGGGGAGGAGGAGGAAGAGTGGGGTAATCCTCCTGATCCCAAACCGAAGGTTGCCTTAAAGAAGGCTGAGGCTGAACAACACTGGGAACAGCGAACACAGAAAGAGGTTCAACATCGTACGCCTGGCAGATGGTGCTGCGACTGGGTGCAGCGAGTGCAGGCGGGTTGAGCACAGGCTGAACGGGTGCAGGGGAGGTGCAACACTCTCAGCCCGACACTCACACAACAGGTCCGAAAGCTGTGCTTGCATGGACTGTAGTAGAGTCCACAACATCGTACGCCTGGCAGATGGTGCTGCGACTGGGTGCAGCGAGTGCAGGCGGGTTGAGCACAGGCTGAAAGGGTGCAGGTGGAGGTGCAACACTCTCAGCCCGACACTCACGCAACAGGTCCGAAAGCTGTGCTTGCATGGACTGTAGTAGAGTCCACAACATCGTACGCCTGGCAGATGGTGTTGCGACTGGGTGCAGCGAGTGCAGGCGGGTGCAGCACAGGCTGAACGGGTGCAGCCGGTTGGTGCACCACCGGTGCAGGCGGGTGCAGCACAGGCTGAACGGGTGCAGGCGGTTGGTGCACCACCGGTGCAGGAGGAGGAGGAGGTGCAACACTCTCAGCACGACACTCACGCATCAGGTCCGAAAGCTGTGCTTGCATGAACTGTAGTAGAGTCCACAACATCGTACGCCTGGCAGGTGGTACTGCGATCAGGCGGAGCGAGCATAGGGGGGGGGAGTGTAGGAGCACTCTCAGCCCGACAAACTGATGACTGAGGAGAGTCAGAGCTAACCCAATGACTGCATCCGGGTTGTTGAACTTTACTTCGTACGTCTGGCATAGGTCTGGACTTTACGTTTAAGAGGTCTTGAGACCTGAGACCAGCGTAACTCTGCCTTTATTTTCTCCTCTAAATCTCTTCTGCAGACGAGCAAAATAAGGGCTCAATCGTCTGCGGGTGGGAGTGACGGTCTCTGTAAGACACGCCCACAACCACCGAGGATACTTCTGTGCGCCGATCAAGGCCTGCCGAACCCTTTAATCCTTCGACATTGCTTCTCCCCTGGGCTTGGGAGCTTGCAAGAGGTCCCGGACTGGGAGGACGACTGGCGCGCACAGAAGTACCCTCACGCACAACACTGACACACTTTGCGCTAATCACTTATCACTTTGATTTCTGTTTGCACTTATTTCACTGAACTCGAAACTTTAAGTGGTTTGTACCTGAAACACGCAATTCTATCCTTCTCAAAAGTTAGTAATTGCGAAAACAGAATTACAATGTAACAGAAAAATCTAATGAAAGAAAATTCAGTGGCTGGAAAGAGACTAAACACTAGATCACTCTAGAAACGTTTAGTTTCTTCCCCTAAAGAGACTAGGGATAAGAGCAAAACGATAACGACGTTACTCGTACGCCTGGCAGGCTTGAGGGAAACGTTTATCCTCTTTCTCCCTCCGTCTCTATCTCTCTCTCTCTCTCTCTTGACTTAGAACCTGAGAGAAGAGCCCAATCATATATATCGTTAAAACATATTATTGTTAAAGGAAAAAACTGAAATATTTCCCAAAAAGAAAAGTTCCTTTATTAGGATCAAAACCATTAAGTTAAGAAAGAATGAACAAAACGCTAGACACGGTTACTCTTACTGCAATGTGAAACCGTGAACATTCTTTCTCTATCGTAACGATAGAGTGCAAGTTGAAACGTTCTGAACGTCAACAACTGCCGAGACAAACAAAACGTTAGTTCAACTTTGAAAACAGTACGAGACTGTCAAAGAAATTCTTTCAAAAACATTAAAATAGCATAATATGTTAACAGGTAAAACCGAAATGACGGGCTCACGATAATTAACTTCGGTACCAAGAAAAGACCGCCTACTATTAGGAAGGTCGAATATAAACAAATATAAAAATTAATTTTAATAAGTTTATAATAAAAGGAAGTTAATCGAAGAGGCCTATAAGAGGCGGAGAGATATAAAATAAATCTATAACTTTTGTTAAGCAAAATTAAGAAAGAGAGTCTATACTCTCTTAGACACCAGCACTTCCGTCTAAGGGAAGGGTCGGCCATTGAAAGGTGAACGAGAGTTCATACTCTCTTCGTCACCAAAATTAATCAAATTAATTCCAAAAGCTAACTAAGCTAAAATAGAAGTTTCCAGTAAAGCGACAGCCGAAATCAAAGAGAAATACTTCACCAAAGTCGTGAAAATACTCCAAGAACATAAGCGTATCCCAGAACGTCTTGTCAGAAGCACGACAGAGGAATAATTGAGGAGGTGTCAACAAGAAGTACTTGAGTACCTGGCCACAGGTGGCGCTGGTAAGAACACCCCCTTCTAGTATTGTGATAGCTGGCGTATCCCTCCATAGAATTCTGTCGGGCAACAGAGTTGACAGCTACATGATTATCGGGTAAGTTTAATATTGAAAAAAACTACTGTATAAGAGAAGTAATGAACAATTAAGATAAAATATTCTAAGAACAATAAAAAGATTAAAATAGATGATTCAATTCATAAACTATAAAAACTTATAAAAAAACAGAAGAAGAGAAATAAGATAGGATATGTGCCCGAGTGTATCCTCAAGCAAGAGAACTCTAACCCAAGATAGTGGAAAACCATGGTACAGTACAGAGGTTACGTCACAACCCACGACTAGAGAACAATGGCTTAATTTTAGAGTGTTCTTCTAGAAGAGCTGCTTACCATAACTGAAGTCTCTTCTACTCTTCCTAAAAGGAAAGTAGCCTCTGAACAATTAGTGCAGTAGTTAACTCCTAGAGCAAAGAAGAATTGTTTGATAATCTCAATGTTGTCAGGTGTGTGAGGAGGACAGAGGAGAATGTGGAAACAATAGGCCAGACTATTCGGTATATGTGAAAGCAAGGGAAAAAATAAGACAAGATAGCAAGAGAGGATTCTACAATTGAAGTTGCAAGGGCTTGCAAGCTTTTTTTTTTGTGGGGGGGGATGGAATGCTCTTAAAGCCTAATTTGGGCTGCAACATCCTAAGGGTGTCATCCTTATCCATGTCGTCACTTGAAATCAAATATTCAGGTTCATCCAAAGGAGAAGGAATACCTGCTTGAGAGGAGATGGCTCACACCCTTGGATGTAGAATCTCCTTTGTTGAGAGTGTGGGAGGTAGGAACTTGCTCAATCAGCTAGATCGCAATGGATTCTCAAGGCCAGAGATCTGAGAACTCACTGTGTCTAAGGCCAGGTGAGCAAGTTCAGACCATGGCAACTCAAAGAGATCTTTAATCCTTTAGAGGAGTTGAAATGCCGATTGGTGACTGTCGAACACACTCTAACAGGAGCCATAGTACCTCTCCAAATTCCTTGGACTCACAAATGATTCTAAGAGCCTCAACAAATGAACACTCAGTTTTGGGAGTCTCTGCCTCCACCAAACTAGTGTTGGGCCCCATTGGGACATTGAAAACCACCTCCTCTCTCTAAAATGAGGTGGTCTTAACATGCCCCTCAAGAGAATTCTTTCCTCCCACAGTATGCACAATGTACATCAAGAAAGGAACATGGTGTGTACCCAGAAGAAGTTAAAAGGTGGGTACGATCGGCCTCCCTTCCAGAAGAAGAACTGCCTTGAGCCCTCATCCCCCCAAGAGACTGACAACGTACAGCATAATTTGGTCTCGATGGGGTGTGAAGGTGAACATGGTATCAGGCTTTCATCTATACTAGTTATAGGGTACTTTGTGGTGAAGAACCTAGACAGTGATAACACGCACACAATGGGCCATATTGGTCTTGAAACCAATGACAATTCTCCTAAGCATAGAGAGAACACATGGGCCTCTTCAAATAAAGCAGAGACAATGCCAGAAGGTGCCACTCCCCTTCAATGCTTCCACAGGTGACCGAGGTGAGGCAGTAGATGAGAAGACACCATAAGAGCAGCCTGTGGCTGTGGATAAAAACCTCCTTTTGTTGACAGTGCATCAGAGATGCTCAAGGATGACCAGCTTCATTAGATTCATTTTATTGTTGTTGTACAGCTACATACAACAAGAGGATAACTAAGATGAGCGTGTAAGAACTACCGAGGTAGGATAATAAGCGAGCGCTTGCAAACAGGAGCTCTGGGCGCGCTACCAACTGCAGTACTGCGGTAAAGCAAGCAGGTGATTGTGGGCGAGCTAGTAGTTCTCACCTGGGTAAATGCTCACGCTACTATGGTAGCATCAGATCAAGAGTGTGCACACAGTACTGAAGCAGTGCGAGAAAAGAATTCACAACTCGGTAAGTGCAACAGAAGTCGCAAGTAGACCTCTGTCAGCGAGAGGAGCTCGCCCACCCACCTCACTAATGCTCAGTAGCTGGGTGTGCAACACTGCACATGATTCTCTAGCTAACTTACGGTCTACTCGCCTACATGCCTGAGCAACGTGGGTTCCAGCATGATCGCTCATCAGCACACCCACATTAGGTTGACAAGTTGCCAGATGCGACCCTACAGGAGATGCAAGCATGTATGGTGGGAAAAGCAGGCTCTTCCCTATATGGAGAATAAGCACAATACCCAAAGGACCTGACCTCAAAAAATACCAAGCGTAGGACACAACGGCGAGTTTTGAGAACTGCGGATGGTCTCCGTACTGCCTCATTATCTCGCTCCGAAGAGCTGGAGCGAGACCTGGAAGAATCCAGTACTCGTTTCCTCATCCCTCAAAGTGGAGACCACACAGGTGAGAAGGGCCCTCACTCGCGAATGAGAGAGGTGCTCAACACCAGGCAGTGAAGCTAAAGACTTCATGAGCTGCGGAACTCAGTCTGAGAATGCAAAGGTTAATCGGCAAGCTTTGAAGACTGATGGTAGTCAGCTTCTGGGTATGCTACGAACAGCTTGCCCACCTAGTCACTTCGAGGGATGCCAGGCTGTAACTGCTCTTGTTCATATACCGAAGCTGCATGAACGATGGGTGCTAGAGCAGAAGCAGAAAGTACTGAAGCTGGGGACATGTGAAGCTCTGGAGGGTCACCCACCCCAAAGTCTAAGAGGGAAAGACCAAGGTTAACTGCTGGGAAGGCAGATGTGCACTCCCACTGTGCCCCAAAATGAAGCACCTCGAGCAGTCGTTTCTTCATGGAAGAGCCTGAGATTCCCAAAAAAGACCATAGTTGATGTATAGTGTCAGCAGACAGACTACCCTCTGGCCAAGGACACCGCAGCTTCACTAGGGGAAGCGACAGGGCACTCTGCAACAGAAGGTTGCTGGGGGTCAATTGACTCACTGGGAAGATGGCCACACCCTACAGTCACTACAAGGAGATCCCGAGAGAGAGAGAGAGAGAGAGAGAGAGAGAGAGAGAGAGAGAGAGAGAGAGAGAGAGAGAGAGAGAGAGAGAGAGAGGAGAGAAAGAGAGAGAGAGAGAGAGAGAGAGAGAGAGAGAGAGAGAGAGAGAGAGAGACGAGAGAGAGAGAGAGAGAGAGAGAGAGAGAGAGAGAGAGAGAGAGAGAGAGAGAGAGAGAGAGAGTAGAGAGAGAGAGAGAGAGAGAGAGAGAGAGCATGACGTGCCATCACTTCACCGATCCAAACGTAAAAGTGACGTCATATCACTGATGACTGTGAGAGTGGGGCGGCTAGTCTACCACCCGCAAATTAGTGGTAGGAGTTGTTTACCTCGTTAAAAGTATTATGGCTAGTTCATCTTCGCCAAAGTAATACTGTATTCTCATATATAAAGAGCAAAGGTTTTGTAGGCGTTGGAACAAATTACTTTTTAGAAACAAGCCAGAAAATGAAAGTAATTTCAAGTCACTGAAAGTCAATCACCCATAGGATACTATGAAACAACAATATAGTTCATTCTCTCACATGATTAAGAAAACATTTTCAACCAAGCACTTCCTCAGCTACTAAACTAAAAAAAAATACACAAATTATTAAGATAATGGTGGAGGATTTTTTCATCAGCTATGCTAAAACAGACTGAATACATCAGAAAAAAAATCTTAATTATCAAGAATATCTAATTCTTTATAAGTTTTTATTACTTTACAGATAATATTTCAGCATCAAAATGTTGGTAACTTTAGCTTACCTTAAATGACAAGCTGATGTTTCATAAGTAAAGTATAATAGTTCTTATATCACTCATAAGATGATGTGATTTATGTCAGGTATGAAAGTAAACAAAAATACTTACCATTCCTTTGATAAATAGATCTTTCTCTATTTCATTCCAATGAATTTTTGATTTGCGATTATGTGAACTCTTCTTGGCACTTGAGGATCCAGACCCACTAGCATTAACAGAGTTGACTGTTGCTGCATGGGTTGGAAGAGAATTCTGTGATGTTATCACTGGAGGCTGACCACTGTGGGTATTTGATGAAGCTGTGTTCAAAGCAACACCCTCTTCTCCAAATAACCCAAATTCTCCCCCAGAGTCAAAGTCAAAAAAGTCTGGTTCACTTCTGTAAAAATGAATTAGGCATTATAATGAACAGCAAATGGTATAAGTGCATGTTTAGTAAGATTATAATTACCTTAAAACATTTTAAAGAATACACAGAATTTAAAATAAAGCAAACTTTGTAGTAAAATTTTTTACAGTTTTTCAACATTTACCCAAAATGTATTCATATGCTTTTATGTTTAAGATCTAGCTTTAAGGCAAGAAAAGTGAAAAAGTTTTCCTGGATTTAACTAGCCTGTAAAGGTGTTACACCATCCCATCAAGTCAGTTTGCTACTGAGGCCACAAGAGTGCAAAGATGTTGGAGGGTTAACTATGAATAACAGGGATATGTTTTCAGCATGCTGAAATGAATATTGAATCATTAACAAAGTACAGGCAGTTGATAATGACAGGTGACCCAAAGGGAATCCCTGTGCCCCCTACCTGACACAGAATAGCTACATCTGGCTTTAGTTGCAACCAGTATGAATATACTGTTGCACTGCTCTCTCAACTGTTAGATCTTTTCTTACTGCTGTATAAACCGATGGATCTATTCTTATTTTACTTATGAAATATATTTTCTTCTCAGTGCTCTTCCTATGAGGATAAAAACCTTCAAAGCCCTGTGTGTTATGTTGTACCTTAGTGAGAGGGTGACTGTAAGCAGGGAACCCTTGGGATTGTTCCCACTATTTGGATTAGGAAGACATTAAATTGGGTGTCGTTTGTATCCGCTTGCCCGATAATAAAAATTATTCATCTGGCGGAGGAAGCTCCTGTAGCTTCCTCCTCTGAGAATGCAGTCGTAATGGGCTGCCAAGATCATGACTCCTTTGTGACAACAAGGAAGAAAGGAAGTTTGTTCTGTCTGCATCCTTTGCCAACCTCATCTCCCTCCTCCATTCACTTTTTTGGACACTTTCTTCTTGAGAAAAAGAAAAAGAAAGTAGTTGCTTGAGAAGGCCATTTGCTAAAAGGATGATCACTCACCTTTGGGAGAAAGTGATGGTATTTACCCTCTCACTGTTAACTTTGGTTAGCTGCTGTTACACCAAGTGTAGGGGAGTGGTTCTGCTCACACTGAACATTAGTGCTGTAGGTCAGGGACCGAGGGAGTGTAAACAACTATCTTTCCTGTTCCTGAAGTGATAGAGGAGGACTGTGTCTTACCCTTGTGCACAGGTCAGTAGCAATAAGGAGCTTACACATCGACCAGTACTTTTGTGGTTGACCAATATTGTTTATTCAGCTGCAGGTGAAGGGTCCTACTCAGGCTGATTTGCAGCATAGTACAATAGACCAATTGGGGCACCATTCACACTACTGGACCTCCTCATGCCAATATGGAGCTCATGCATCAGCTGTTATCTTCTGGGTCAGTTCACAATCATTAGCTTATTGTGACAGTGACTGCTGTTTGATGAGTTGCATGTGAATGGTCATATCAAAACTGATCTCCACCATCATGCAGTTACGGAGCTCATGCACCGACCAATACCTGTGGGATGGTTCAGCAACCATGAGCTTAGGATAACAGCTATCGCCATTACTCCTCAAACTGTTACAGAGCTTTTCCACAGACTGGTACCATTAGGGTTGGTCAGCAAGGTCATATATTCCAACATTCTGCCCCTGTTTACAGAGCATGGGGGGATATATTACTCTAGATTCTAAAGAATGGGAATCACAAGTGTAGCTTACCAACACTGAGTGAGACCCAGCAAGTAATGCTTCGACTGCTTCCTCTCTAATAGAGGGGGTCAGAAAAAAGAAGTTAGTCATTCTACCTTTCATTCCAGACTTGCATCTGTACATTATCATAGACAAGATACTGACTGTTCTATATGGGAACTGGTTTGGCTACACAGTTACTTGAGCAGCCACAACAGGACCAAGCACAAAGGTGTTAAGGGACTTGTGGGTATACTTCCATAGATAGAAGGCACCAAAGCTAGTCTGGTGTTTCTAAACCACAGCCTTCAATGCCTTGCTGACTGCAAGATTCCTTTTGAAGGCCCATGAAACCTAGCTCATAATGAAAGGAAACCTTCTTCTACTCATCACTGTGGGTGACTAAATAATAGACTATGCATCTCGTCTACTCTATTTGCCGATGCTAAGGCTAGATAAAAGATGGTCTTAAGGGTAAGATCTCCATCTGACGACCTTCTCAAAAGACTCAAACAAGGAACACATAAGAATGTTGAGAGCAAGTCTCCCTCCAGGTGCTTGAGGTCCCAGACAGGCAAGACTGCTCAAAGCTCCTCATGAATATAGATGACTACCATGATCAAAGCCGTGTGGAAGCTTTTGACAGAAGCAACTGAGAGGCGCTTCGCTCAGCATATGAAGATGAGGAAATCCACAATCTGCGCAAGAGATGCTCCGACCGGAGAATTCCTTCGACACCAATCGCAATAGATGGCACACTTTCCCTGATAAACAGCTACAGAGGAAATTCGCAGGTACCCAGACATCTCCTGTGCAGTGCCGTGCGAAAAGACATGCTCGAAAGAGATACTGCATAGCCTCCAAACACGAACTTCAAGTGATTTCTAGGAATGGTGATACTGTACCTTAGAAGGTGCAGCTGACAAAGATGTGTGAACCATTGAGGTAGTTCCGTTAGGATCTTGACGAGTAGTGCTAACAGATCGGGATACTACTCAGCAAGTGGTCATCTGGAAGCCACCATGGTCATCCAGTCCTAACATAATGTAGTAGCTCGGCCTGGGCACCAGCCCCCTGTTGAGATACTATTGCTAGAGAGTTATGGGGTCTTTTGACTGGCCAGACAGTACTACAAAGGATCCTTCTCTCTGGTTACGGTTCATTTTCCCTTTGCCTACACACACACACACACACACACATCGAATAGTCTGGCCTATTCTTTACATAATCTCCTCTGTCCTCATACAACTGACAACATGACAAATTCGTAGATAATTTGTATTTTTCCTAACTATACAAACCTTAGCTATTTAATAGGGGTATTACTTTCGGCGTAGCTGAAATGACGAGCCATTAGAATTTTAACTAGGGTTTACTACCCCATCGCTAGTTAGCGGGGGTAGGGGAGGGTAGCTTGCTGGTGGGCAAGTTTGACTAAATAGCTAAAGTTTGTATAGTTAGGAAAAATACAAATTACCTACGAATTTGTCATTCGTTCCGTAACTGACAAACAAACCACGCTATTTAATAGGGGTGACTCACCCATTATGAAGGGTGGATGTCCCAGCCAGTACTGGCTTTTGGCTTTGCCCGGGGGCTCGTTATTTGAGTGTGTCAGCACTCAAAAATAAGGAGTCCCTGCACCTCGCAAGAACCTTGCTACGCAAGGACTGCGGCCTACGCAAGCTGTGTGTGAAGGTATAATCAAGTGTGACTCGTCCTAGGAAGTTGACCTGTAGTCCTTTAGATGGAAACTTTAGGCTAGGACTCTCCAAATACCACCTCGTCAGGGTATGGGGACGTGACAGTATTAGCTTAATACTAGGAACACAAGGAAACATGGTTTACCTGCAGTGGTTTGAGGTCAGCTGTGCAGAGAACCCAGGATGCTGCTTTCCCCAAGAGAGGAGAAGATGAAGAAAAGAATAAGGGCCAGACAAACCTTTTCATTCATGCAGACTAAGACCGGGTAACAATGCCCTCAACCTTCTGCTACTTGTCCAATAAGGAGCCTGAGGTTTAAATAAGCTGTTGTGCAGCCACCACAGGGTCGATAAAGAACGTATCGAGCCTCCTGTGGGTCACGTCTTGCAGGTAGTGGGCTGTGAAGGTCGTCTGACGCTTCCACAACCCAGCTTGAAGAACCTGCGTCACTGAGAAATTCTTTTTGAAGGCCAGGGACGTAGCTACGCCCCTGACATCATGTGCTCTAGGGCGATGTGACGGAGGAGGGTCTGGATTCAGGGACAGATGAATCACCCTACGAATCCATGCCAAGATGGTGTTCTTGGTGACCCTCCTCTTAGTCCTCCCTGTGCTAACAAACAACGCTTGCACCCGAGGACGGACTGCAGCCGTTCTTTTGAGATACTGTATAGCCTCAAACTCCTTACTGGGCACAGTAGGAGATGGTCTGGGTCATCTGTTACAGAACGGAGACTCGAAATCTGGAAGGAGTCGAACCGAGGGTCCGCTACCCCCGGATTCTGAGTCTTAGCAATAAACTCAGGGACGCTAAGAAACTCAGGGACGAAGTTGAACGTTACCTACCCCCATCCCCTTGAATGCTGGATAGTCTCCAGGCATGAAGTCGTAGCGAAGCTACGACTTTGTGGAAGATGTTGGCATGTGGTTGTCTGAGTAGATCGTGACGCGGAGGGAGTTCTCTCGGAAGTTCCGTTAGGAGTTGCAGAAGGTCCAGAAACCTTTCCGCGTGATGTCATAGCGGAGCTATGAGGGTCATTGACAGATTGACCGATATTCTGGTCTTGTTTAGCACCCTCTTCATTAGACAGAACGGGGGAAAGGCGTACACGTCGATGTTGTCCCACCGTTGTTGGAAGGCATCTTGCCAGAGCGCCTTGGGATCCAGGACTGGGGAGCAGATGATCCAAAGGCCACTTGGTACTCACTATCTGGGATGCTCTGCTCAGATTGTCGGCGAGCACATTCCTCTTGCCTGGAATGAAATGTGCCGATAGTGGAATCGAGTGGACTTCGGTCCATCTCAGTATCTCTACTGCAAGATGGGATAGCTGCTTCGAAAAGGTACCTCCTTGCTTGTTGATGTAAGCCACTACTGTGGTGTTGTCACTCATCACCACCACAGAGTGACCCGCCAGGTATTGTTGGAACTGTTGAAGGGCCAAGAAAATAGCCTTCATCTCTAGAAGATTTATATGGAGGCCCTTTTCTGATTCTGACCACAGGCCTGAGGTTGTGTGGTGCAGAACGTGGGCCCCCCACCCTTTCTTTGAGGCGTCCAAAAACAGCATCAAATCCGGGAGGAGGACGAGAAGATCCACTCCACTTCGTAGGTTCTCGTCTGTCACCCACCACTGGAGGTCCGTCCGTTCCGCAGGTCCCATAGGGATCATGACGTCCGGGGAATCGTAACCTTGATTCAACCGGGACTTGAGTCGCCACTGGAGGGATCTCATCCTGAGGCGACCGTTGGGAACTAGACGAGCCAAAGATGAGAGGTGACCGAAGAGATGTAACCACGATTGGGCTGGAAGCTCTACTCGTCTGAGAAAAGGGCTTGTGACCTTCCTCACCCTTGCTATCCTGTCGTCTGATGGGAAGGCTTTGTGGAGATTGGTGTCTATAATCATGCCTAGGTATACCAGTCTTTGAGTGGGAAGCAGAGGACTTCTCGAGATTTACCATGATCCCTAGATCCTGGCAAAGTCCCAGAAGTTTGTCTCGGTGTTGAAGAAGGGATGACGCTGAGTCTGCTAGGATCAGCCAGTCGTCCAGATAATGGAGGAGACGGATGCCGATCCTGTGTGCCCACGACGATATTAGGGTGAACACTCTGGTGAAAACCTGAGGTGCTGTGGAGAGACCGAAACACAGCACCTTGAACTGGTACTCCTTGCTGTCTAGGCCAAATCTTAAGTACTTCCTTGAAGATGGATGAACTGGGATCTGGAAGTACGCGTCCTTCAGATCCAGTGTACACATGAAGTCTTGTGGTCTCACTGCAAGTCTGACCGTGTCTGCGGTCTCCATGCTGAACGGAGTTTGTTTGACAAACTTGTTCAAAGCCGAGAGGTCGATGACTGGTCTCCAGCCTCCGGACACCTTTACAAGAAAGTGTCGACTGAAGAAGCCTGGGGACCCGTCGTGGACCTCTTGGAGAGCGCCCTTCTTCAACATGGTCTGGATTTCTGCCCCAAGGTATTGCCCCCTTGCTGATCCCATGGCAAGGGAGCTGAATGACACTGGATTCGTTGTCAGGGGAGGTAGAGATGTTGTGAACGGGACGCGATATCCCTGACTGATTACGGAAATCGTCCAGGAATCGGCCCCGAGTTGCTGCCACCTGTCTGCGCAACTTTGTAGGCATCCCCCCACTGGTGGACATGCAGGGGGACTGCCAATCTTAGCGTTTGCGGCCTCGGCTGCTCCCTCTAGGATTTTCCCCTCCCCTGGAGGACTTTTTGTTTTTCCTGTCCTTGACAGGAAAGGGCTTAGACACCACTGTCTTTGCTGCCGTTGTCTGTTTTGTGGTCTTGGTAGGACGGGAATGCTGGGGCGCTGAAGGCTTATAGGGCTTGGATGTCAAAGCCCTATGTGGGAAGGAGTCTTGGTGGGACTTCCTCCACCTCTCAGCAGCATGTTCCACTTCTTTAGGCTCAAACAGATTCGTTCCCTCTAAGGAAGAATGCCTGAGCCTGCTTATCTCGGTGCTAGGGAACCTCTCAGCCACCGCATCCTGACGTTTCAGGATGGTGTTCGCCCACGAGTTCGAGACTTGGTGGGCACGAAACTCGATCGTGCGAGTGCCTGAGAGGAGGAACGTCTCCATGGCTTTCCTGGTACGTTCTTTGGAGAAATCCTCCGAACGTATCAGGATACCTAAGGTCCCTAACCAGATATCCAGCCACGAAGTGGCTTGCATAGCACACTTCGCAACCTTCTCCTGATTGAGGATCTCAGTCGCCAAGAATGAGACTTGCCGGTTGGAGTCTCTCTCAAGAGGGACTCCCCTGGTAAGCACTTCCAAAGAATGGTGAAGAGGGAGAGCTAAACAAGGCTCCTCTAAGATCTCGAAGTACCTCCTCTGCTGTATGCGAGGAGGTGGGAGAAGCTTGTTGCCGGCACTGGATCGACTGGAGGAGGCTAACTCAGAGAGCTAGACCGCGATCTTGTCCCTGGTACTCTTAACCCCCTGAGACCAGGGCAGAGCCGCACTGGCCTTAGAAGGTTTTTGAGTCCCAAATACTCGGTCCAAGACCGTGTCTTTGCCCTCTCGAGGGGGAATCTCTGGGTCAGCAAACCCATTGAGTCCTCATAAGAGCCAGAACTTGCCAAAATGCATGTTCTGACTCCTGTAGCTCTCCTCCGGATGTTAGACTCGCAGCGAGGTCTACTGTCCCCAAAGGCTCTTCTTGGGGAGAATTGCGGACGTTGTCCGAGTGACTAGCTGGCTCCGTCCTAAGTCTTGTCAAGGATTTTGGCACTGTCTTAGAGTCCTTCAACTCCTTCCTGGGAGGGATGCAGGACTCCAATAACGATGGAGGTAAGCTCTTCTCCGCCCCTACCCGGGAAGACTTTTCAGCGCGAGGTGGGGTTTCCCTCATTGGTGCGATGAGGGAATGTCTCACCTCACGTGACTCCCGAGGACGGGAAATCCTCGTCCGACAGGGAGGGAGAAAAGGTCGAGGGGGGGGGGAGCCTGCCTAGAAGGCTTACGGGGAGATATCTTAGCTCTTGGAGAAGTCACCGCGTCCGAAACTCCTCTTTTTCTCTTCAGGGGGGTAGACGCAGACAAAGGATTTATGGCCAAATTCAGAGAGAACAGGCTTGAAAGCCTACGTAACCACTCTGACTAGTGCCCCAAACCATGGCTGCTGGCTGACAGCTGCGCTGTCAGACACTCCCTCTGGAGGGACAGGGATCAACCGATCCCCGGGAGGAGTTTCCATAGGGGGGTTCGCCTGAAAAGAAAAGGAAGAAGAAATGTCCCTGGACCTTTCTGGAAGCTTCCCTTCCACCGGCGAGCGCGCTGTTCTGCGTTTACGGGGAGGGGAATGTGGCGATGGCGACCTTGCCGTGCGTCGTCCTGCAGCCTCGCGCGCGGGAGGGTATTGGCGCTCGCGTGATGGGGAATACCAGGGGTTGCACGTGCGTGGGAGAATGATGGAGCGCGCGCGGGGAACTGCTGATGTGCGTGCGCGCGGGGAACTGCTGATGTGCGTGCGCGCGGGGAACTGCTGATGTGCGTGCTCGCGCGAGGGCGATTGCGAGGGCACGTGGAAGCGTGCGCAGGAGGCTGATTGTGCGCTCGTGCGGGCAGGATCAGGATGATAGGCCCGTGGGCGTGCGGGAGAGAGATCGCGCGCCCCAGAAGATGTCGTAAGGCGCGCGCGCGCAGGAGATATTGCTTGCGCGTGGGCGCGCAGTCGGAACCTGTGTGCGTTGGCGCGCCTCTTGTGGGCGCACGTCAGGCTGGCGGTGCATAGCTGCTATAGGGGATGAGCGTGGGCGCGCAGGGCACGAGCGAGTATCCTCGTAGGCGCGAGCAGGTGAACGTGCGCTGGCGAGGGATGGCGCGCAGGAGATAGCAGGCGCGTTGGCGAGCGCTGGAGAGTAGGTGAAGTCTTAGACTTCCCTACCGCCCCCAGATCCGAAGATCATGAGCACGCAGGAGAGATGACAGTACGTGGACGCTGGCGCGCGGGAGAGCACTGGTGCGCGGGAGAGCACTGGTGCGCGGGAGAGCACTGGTGCGCGGGAGAGCGCTGGCGCGCAGGAGATCGTTGGCGCGTTGGAGAGCGCTGGCGCGTTGGCGCGCTGGCGAGCAGGTGAGCGCTAGCGTGCTATCTCAGGAACAGCCTTGCGTTCAGGAGACCGTTGGCGCGCATGTTCAACATGGCGCGTAAGGGATGTGTGCGCGCGATGGCGCGTACGCCCTTGTTGCGCCGAAGGGACCAGTTCCTGACTATAATAGACAGGTTTTGTCGCCGCGTAAAGCGCATCAGCTGCCAGGAACGGCGACGGCAGGTCAGCAGGTCTGTCGGGTGGAAGGTCGACGTGCCCTTTGAAAGGACGACCTTCCACTGAAGGGGATCGTGAACGATCCGCAGAGAGGTCCAAGACCGTAGCAGGAACAGTCAGTGATTGTTGACGAGGCTCCTCTACGGCGGACTGCAACGACGATGATGAACCGAAGAGGCGCCTCCTCGCTGCTTTATAAGGTGAAGGAAGGCAAGCTTTTGGAGCGCAGCATTGCCCTCTTGCGTAGGACAACAATGGCACAAACGTGCAAGAGCGTGCTGGAGTGCAGGAGGAGTAGATCGTTGGGCGAACAGGAGACCAAAGTTGCGCGGGTGTGTGCTGACGTTCGGTGCTCTCTGTTGCGCCGGCGATCGTACGTTGGCAGGTGAGCGGAAGGCTGCTGGCGCCCTCACGCGATAGTCTGCTGGCGTGCTAGCGCGAAGGAGTGCTGGGGCGCTCGTGCGGAAGACTGCTGGCGCGCTTGCGCGTAATAGTGCTGGCGCACCCGTGCGGCATAGTGCTCGTGAGCTCACGTGGAATAGTGCTGGTACGCGCGGAAGTGATAGCAGGCAAGAGAGAGCTGGCGCTCAGGCGAATGCCGGTGTGCAGAGATTGTTGGCGCACAGGAGAGCGCTAGAGCGTAGGACAACAATGGCACAGAATATCGTTGGGCGAACAGGAGACCGAAGTTGCGCGGGTGCGTGCTGAGGTTCGGTGAGCTCTGTTGCGCTGGCAATTGTAGGTTGGCTGGTGAGCAGAAGAGTGCAGGCCAGCTCGCGAGGGAGACTGCTGATGCGCTAGCGCGGAGGAGTGTTGGCGCGCTCGCATGGAAGAGTGTTCGCGAGCTGCGCGGAAGACTGCTGGCGCCCTCGTGCGGAAGATTGCTGGTGCACTCGCACGGAATAGTGCTGCTGCGCTCGCGTGGACTAGTGCTGGTGCGCTCGCGCGGAATAGTGCTGGCGCACTTGCGTGGAAAACTGCTGGCGCGCGCGGAAGATTGCTGGTACACAAGAGAGAGCTGGCGCACAGGCAAACGCTGGTGTGCAGAGATCGTTGGCACACAGGAGAGTGCCCTCTTGCATAGGACAACGATGGCACAAGCCTGTGGGAGCATGCTGGAGTGCAGGAGAACGCTGGCGAGCAGGAGCAGATCATTGGGCGAACCGGGGACCAAAGTTGCGCGGGTGCATGCTAAAGTTCGGTGAGCTCTGATGGGCCGGCGATCTTAGGTTGGCTGGTGAGAGGAAGGCTGCTGGCGAGTAAGACTGCTGGCACACTCGCGCGGACGACTACTGGCGTGCTAGCGCGGAATAGTGCTGGCGTGTGCGCGGAATATTGATGCGCTGGAGAGTGCTGGATCTGAGAGCGCAGAAGAGCGCTAGCGAGCAGGTAAGCGCTGGCGCATTAGCGAGCACTGGATCTGAGAGAGCAAGTGAGCAGAAGAGCACTGGATCTGAGAGCGCAAGTGCACAGGAGATCGCTGGCGCGCAGTAAGGCACTGTGTAGGGTTTTGTGCAGTCTCCCTAGAATACGAAGCACGCAAGCGGGTACTTGGGCACGCAGTTGCAAGCGAGAACTCGCTCGTAGGAGAGCGCTGGCTCGTGCGTCTGGGAGAGTGCTGGCGCGCTCGCGTGAAAGACTGCTGGCGAGCTCATGTGGAAGAGTGATGGTGCATTCGCCTGGAAGACTGCTGGCGCGCTTGCCCAGAAGACTGTTGGTGCGTTCGCGAGGAAGAGTGGTGGCGCGCTTGTGCGGAATAGTGCTGGCGTGCGCAGAATAGTGCTGGTGCGCTTACGCGAAATAGTGCTGGGGAGATAGCGCAGAAGTGGTGCCACGCGCTCATGGAAGACTACTGCCGCGCTCACGGATGAGTGCTGGCGTGCGCGAAAGTGATAGCTCGCAGAGATCGTTGGTGCGCAGGAGAGCGCTGGAGCGTAATACAACGATGGCACAAGTGTGGGGGAGTGTGCTGGAGTGCAGAACGCTGGTGCGCAGGATATCGTCGGGCGAACAGGAGACAGAAGTTGCGGGGGTGCGTGCTGATGGCGCACACGCGGGGGAGAGTGCTGGTCCACGCGGGAGACTGCTGGTGCGCTCGTGCGGGTTACTGCTGACGTGCTCGTGAGGAAGACTGTTGGCGCGCTCGTGCGGAAGAGTGCTGGTGCGCTCGCGCGGAAGATTGCTGCGCAGTAGAGCGCTGCATCTGAGAGTGTAGAAGAGCGCTGGCGAGCAGGAAAGTGCTGGAGCACAGGTGAGCGCTGGCGCATTGGCGAGCACTGGATCTGAGAGCGCAAGTTAGCAGGAGAATGCTGGATCTGAGAGCACAAGTGCGCAGGAGAGTATTTGCACTCAATAAGGCACAGTGTAGGGATTTGTGCAGTCTCCAAAGAATGCGCAGAAGCGTGCAAGGGGGTGCTTGGGCATGCGATTGAGGGTGAGAACTCGCGCGTAAGAAAGCGCTGGCATTCGCGACCGGGAGAGTGCTGGTGCGCGCGCGTGGGAGAGTGCTGGTGCGCGCGCGTGGGAGAGTGCTGGTGCGCGCGCGTGGGAGAGTGCTGGCGCGCCCGCGAGGGAGGCTGCTGGGGCGTGTGCGCGTGGGAAAGTGCTGCCGCGCCCACGAGGGAGACTGCTGAGGCATTCACGCGGGACACTACTCGCGCAAAAGAGTGATGGCGCACTAGCGAGGAAGTGTGCTGGCGCACTCGCGCGGAAGAGTGCTAGCGCACTCACGAGGAAGACTGCTAGCACGCTCGCCTGGAATAGTGCTGGCACGCTCGCCTGGAATAGTGCTGGCGTGCTTGCGCGGAAGAGTGCTGGCGTGCTTGCGCGGAAGAGTGATGGCAGGCGCGCGGAAGAGTGATGGCAGGCGCGCGGAAGAGTGATGGCAGGCGCGTGAAAGTGATGGCAGGCGCACGGAAGATTACTGCGCAGTAGAGCGCTGGATCTGAGCGCGCAGAGGAGCGCTGGCAAGCAAGCAAGCACAGGTGAGCTCGATCTGGGAGCGCAGAAAGGCACTATGTAGGGTTCAGTGCAGTCTCTTTAGAATATACAGAAGCGCACGAACGGGTGCTTAGGCACACGATTGTGGATGAGAACTCGCTCGTAGGAAAGCGCTGGCGAGCACGCCCGGGAAACTGAGGGCACGCACGTGGGGGAGAGTGCTGGCGCGCGCGAAGGAGAGTGCTGGTGCGTGCGCGAGGGAGAGTGCTGGCGCGCGCGAAGGAGAGTGCTGGCGCGCGCGAAGGAGAGTGCTGGTGCGTGAGCGAGGGAGTGCTGGCGCGCTCACGTGGGACTCTACTGGTGCGCTCGCGCTGAAGACTGCTGGCGCACTCACGCGGAAGAGTAATGGTGCGCTTGCCCGGAAGACTACTGGCGCGTTCGCAAGGAAATATGCAGGCACGCTCGCGCGGAAGACTGCTGGCGCACTTGAGCGAAAGAGTGCTGGTGCGCTCACACGGAAGAGTGCCTCAACACTGCTGGCACGCTCAAGTGGAATAGTGCTGGTGAGCTCGCGCGTGCACATGGAAGACTACTGGCACGCGCGGAAGTGATAGCCGGCAAGAGAGAGCTGGCACGCAGGCGAACGCTGGTGTGCAGAGATTGTTGGCGCGCAGGAGAGCGCTGGAGTGTAGGACAACGATGGCACAAGCAAGCGAGAGCATGCTGGAGCGCAGAATGCTGTCGCGCAGGCGCAGGATATTATTGGGCGAACAGAAGACCAAAGTTGCGTGGGTGCGTGCTGAGGTTTGGTGAGCTCCGTTGCGCCGGCGATTGTAGGTTGGCAGATGAGCGGAAGAGTGCTGGCGCGCTCGTACAGAAGGCTGGTGGCGCGCTCACACGGAAGGCTGGTGGCACGCTCGCGCGTAAGACTGCTGGCATGCGGAAGAGTGCCGGCGGCCTCGTGCGAAAGAGTGCTGGTCACTCGTGTGCAAGACTGATGGTGCGCTTGCCCGGAAGACTGCTGGCATGCTCGCGCAGAAAAGTGCTGGCGCGCTCGTAGGAACACTGCTGGCGTGCTTGGGCGCAAGCCTGCTGGTGTGCTCGCGCGGAAGAGGGCTGGCGCGCTATCATGGAATAGTGCTGGTGGGCTCGCGCGGAAGACTGCTGGCGCGCTCGCGCAGAATAGTGCTGGTGTGCTCTCGCGGAATAGTGCTGGTGTGTTCGCGCGGAATAGTGGTAGTGCGCTTGTGCATTAGAGTGCTGGCGCTCGAGCGGAAGACTTCTGGTGCGCTCGCGCGGGAGAGTGCTGGCGCGCACTTTTCGGTTAATGAGCAGAAGAGTGCTGGTGCGCACTTTTCGGTGAATGTGCAGGAGGGCGCTGGAGAGCAGGGAAGCGCTGGTGGGCAGGTGAGCGCTGGCTCTTTGGCAAGAGCTGGCGCATTGGATCTGAGACCGCAACTGCGCAGGAGAGCTGGTCTGAGAGTGCAGGAGAGCGTAAAAGAGCGTCGGCTCTTTTTGTTGGTGCATTGGCGAGCGCTGGGTTTGAGAGCGCAAGTGAGCACGAGGGTGCTGGCGCGCTGTAAGGCACTGTGTAGGATTTTGTGCAGTCTCCCTAGAATGCGCAGAAGCACGTGACTGGTTGCGCACGGGCGGGTGCATGGGCACGCAATTGCGTGGCGTGCGCGCAGAACACTGCTTGCGCACTTGCGCGGAGGAGTGCTGGCACGCTAGCGCATAATGGTGCAACACAAGACTGATGGCGAGCTCGGGCGGAAGAATGCTGGCGTTCTTGCGCGGAAAACTGCTGGCGCGCTCGCGCAGAAGACTGCTGGCGAGCTCTCGCGGAAGACTGCTGGCGCGCTACCTTGGAAGAGTGCTGACACGCTTCTGCGCATGACTGCTGATGCGCTCGCGCTTAAGACTGCTGGTGCGCTCGCACTTGAGACTACTGGTGTGCTCGCTCGGAAGAGTGCTGGCGCACTCGCGCAGAAGAGTGCTGGCACGCTCGCGCGGAATAGTACTGGTGCGCTCGGGTGGAAGACTGCTGGCGAGCATGGATGATTGCTGCGCAGGAGAGCGCTGGATATGAGAGCGGAGAAGAGGGCTGACAAGCAGGCAAGCGCTGGCTTTTTGTCAAGAGCTGGCGCATTGGCGAGCGCTGGATCTGAGAGCGTAAGAGACCGCTGGCGCGCAGTAAGGCACTGACTATAGTTTTGTCCAGTCTCCCTAGAATGCGCAGAAGCAAGAGGGTGCTTGGCCACGCGATTGCAGGCAAGAACTTGCGCATAGGAGAGCGCTGGCGCAGTTGCGCGGAAGGCTACTGGTGCGCTCGCGCGGAAGAGTGGTGGCAAGTTCGCGCGGAAGAGTGGTGGCAAGTTCGCGCGGAAGACTGCTGGCCCCCTTGCGTGGAAGACTGCTGGTGAGCTCGGCGGAGGACTGCTGGTACGCTCGGCGGAGGAGTGCTGGTGCGCTCATACGGAGGTCAACTGCAGTGGCGGCCGAAGCATGCAAGGCCATCCGCCAATGTAAAGTCCGATGACCAAGGAAGAAAGGTCAAAAGGGAAGGTTCTCCATCCTTGAGAAGCTGCCGTACTACGCTGTCTCACACACAGTGCATGAAAAGAAACCTACAAACATGAGAAATTCAGAGATAATTTGTATTTTTCCTAACCATACAAACCTTAGCTATTTACATTGGGTTTACTTTCGGCGTAGCTGAAATGAGGAGCCAATAGTTTTTAACGAGGGTTAACTACCCCCGCGCTAGTTAGCGGGGGTAGGGGAAGGAGTAGCTTGCTACCCCTCCCCCCCTACACACCGGTGATTTGCTTCACTTCACTTAGAGGTAGGACTTGACTTGGGGGACAGGGCTGGCGGGCAAATATGTGTAAATAGCTAAGGTTTGTATGGTTAGGAAAAATACAAATTATCTCCGAATTTGTCATTTGTTCCGTAACCGAAATACAAACCACGCTATTTACATTGGGTGACTTACCCCTTAGGAAGGGTGGAAAGTCCCCAGCCTTACTGACTTTGGCTTTACCCGGGGGCTCCGCTTCCCAGTGAGTAGCACTTTGAGAAAAGGAGCACCTGCTCCTCACAAGTTCCTCGCTTCGCAAGGAACGTGTGGCCTACATAAGTTGTGTGTGGAGGAAAGAGCGTGACTCATCCTATGAAGTTGACCTTGAGACCTTTAGATAGGAATCTAGGATAGGACATTCCCAATACCACCTCGTCAGGGTATGGGGGACGTGACAGTATTAAGCTTAATACTAGGAGCACAAGGAAGCATGGGTTACCTGCAGAGGTTGAGGTCAGCTATGCGGAGACGAGGATGCTGCTTTCCCCAAGAGAGGGGAGGATGAAGAAAGAAGTAAGGGTCAGACATACTCTTTCATTCACGCAGACTAAAACCGGGTAACAACGCCCTCAACCCACTGCTACTTGTCCATAAAGGAGCCTGAGGTTAGACCAGCTGTTGTGCAGCCACCACAGGGCCAATAGAAAAGGTATCGAGGCTCCTGTGGGTCACGTCCTGCAGGTAGTGGGCTGTGAAGGTCGTCTGACACTTCCAGACCCCAGCTTGAAGCACCTGCGTCACAGAGAAGTTTCTCTTGAAGGCCAGGGACATAGCAATGCCCCTGACGTCGTGTGCCCTAGGGCGACGTGACGGAGGAGGGTCTGGATTCAAGGCGTGATGGATAACCCTTCGAATCCAAGCCGAGATGGTGTTCTTGTTGACCCTCTTCTTTGTCCTGCCTGTGCTAACAAACAATGCTTGCACTTGAGGACGAACTGCAGCTGTTCTCTTCAAGTAACACCTCAGACTCCTCACTGGACAGTGTAGCAGCTGGTCTGGGTCGCTTGTTACAGAACGGAGACTCGCGATCCTGAAAGAGTCGAACCGTGGGTCCGGCACTCCAGGGTTCTGAGTCTTGGCAACAAACTCAGGGACAAACCTGAACGTTACCTCCCCCCATCCCCTTGAATAGGCGATGTCGTACGAGAGACCATGAAGTTCACTAACTCGCTTGGCAGAGGCCAAAGCGAGCAGGAAAGCCGTCTTCCAAGACAGGTGGCGATTAGAGGCCTGGTGTAATAGTTCGAAGGGAGGTCTCTTAAGAGCCCTGAGAACCCGAACCCCGTTCCAAGGAGGAGGTCTCACTTCCGACTGAAGGCAGGTAAGCTCATAGCTACGTATGAGTAGAGAGAGTTCCAGCGAGGAAGAAATGTCCACTCCTTTCAGCCTAAAAGTCAAGCTTAAGGCTGAGCAATAGCCTTTCACCGCTGAGACCGAAAGGTGCATTTCCTCCCGCAAATAAACGAGGAACTCCGCTATTGCTGGAATAGTGGCATCGAGTGGAGAGATACCCCTCCCACGACACCAACCACAGAAGACTCTCTACTTTGCTTGGTAGACTTCCTCAGAGGACTTTCGCAGAGGAATCTCCGCAACCTGTTGCGAAAAGCCTTTCTCCGTGAGGAGACGCTGGACAGTCTCCAGGCGTGAAGCCGAAGCGAGGCTACGGCCTTGTGGAAGATGTTGCAGTGTGGTTGTCTGAGTAGCTGCAGGAGCTGCAGAAGTTCCAGGAACTATTCCGCGTGATGCTATCAGAGTCATCGAACAGTTGACCGATAGTCTGGTCCTGTTGAGCACCCTTCTCATCAGACAGAACGGTGGGAAGGCGTACACGTCGATGTTGTCCCACTGTTGTTGGAAAGCATCTTGCCAGAGTGCCTTGGGGTCCGGGACTGGGGAGCAGTACAGGGGCAGCTTGAAATTCAAAGCTGTCGCGAACAGATCCACGGTCGGGGAACCCCACAAAGTCAGGACTTTGTTGGCTATCTGAGGATCCAAAGACCACTCGGTACTCACTATCTGCGAAGCCCTGCTCAGACTGTCGGCGAGCATATTCCTCTTGCTGGGAATGAAGCGAGCTGATAGTGTTATCGAGTGGACTTCGGTCCACCTCAGAATCTCTACTGCAAGATGGGATAGCTGCTGCGAAAAAGTACCTCCCTGCTTGTTGATATAAGTCACTACCATGGTGTTGTCGCTCACCACCACCACGGAGTGACCCGCCAGGGTCCGTTGGAACTGTTGAAGAGCCAGAAAAACGGCCTTCATCTCTAGCAGGTTGATGTGCAGGTATTTTTCTGATTCTGACCAAAGGCCTGAGGTCCTCTGGTCCAGAATGTGCGCCCCCCACCATTCTTTTGACGCGTCCGAAAAGTGTCAACTCCAGGGGGAGGACGAGAAGATCTACTCCCTTTCGCAGGTTTTCGTCGACCAGCCACCACCGCAGGTCCGCCTGTTCCGAAGGCCCTATCGGGACCTGTAAGTCCGGGGAATCGGATCCTTGATTCCACCGGGACTTGAGCCGCCACTGCAGGGATCTCATCCTGAGACGGCCATTTGGAACCAGACGAGCCAGGGAGGACAGGTGACCTAAGAGACGCAACCACGATTGGGCGGGAAGCTCTTCTCGCCTGAGGAAGGGTTCTGCCACCCTCCTCAGCCTTGCTATCCTGTCGTCTGATGGAAAGGCTTTGTGGAGATTGGTGTCTAACAACATGCCTAGATAAACCAGTCGTTGGGACGGCTGCAGAGAGGACTTCTCGAGATGTACCACGATCCCCAGATCCTGGCAAAGTCCCAGAGGCCTGTCTCGGTGTCGAAGAAGGGTCGACTCCGAATCTGCTAGGATCAGCCAGTCGTCCAGATAACGAAGGAGACGGATGCCGTTCCTGTGCGCCCAAGATGAAATCAGGGTGAACTCTCTCGTAAACACCTGAGGTGCTGTGGAGAGACCAAACCACAGCACCTTGAACTGGTAGGTCTTGGTGTCTAGGCTGAATCTCAAGTACTTCCTGGAAGACGGATGGATTGGGATCTGGAAGTACGCGTCCTTTAGATCCAGTGTGCACATGAAGTCTTGTGGTCTCACCGCAAGTCTGACCGTGTCCGCTGTCTCCATGCTGAACGGAGTTTGCTTGACAAACTTGTTCAGAGCTGAGAGGTCAATGACAGGTCTCCAGCCTCCAGACGCCTTCTTTACAAGAAAGAGTCCACTGAAGAAGCCTGGGGAGCCGTCGACGACCTCCTGGAGAGCATCCTTCTTGAGCATGGTCTCGACTTCTGCCCGAAGGGCTAGCCCCTTTACCGATCCCATGGCATAGGAGCTCAACGACACTGGATTCGCTGTCAGGGGAGGTTGAGATGTCATGAATGGGACGCGATAGCCTTGGCCGATCACGGAGATTGTCCAAGCATCGGCCCCATGTTGCTGCCACCTGTGCACACAACTTTGAAGGCATCCCCCCACAGGTGGACACGCGGGGGACTGCCACTCCTAGCGTTTGCGGCCGCGGCCGCTCCCTCTAGGAGTCTTGCCTCCCCTGGAGGACTTACTGCCCCTCTTGTCCTTGGCTGGAAAGGGTTGGGGCTTAGACACCACTTTCTTAGCTGCCGGCGCCTGCTTTGGTGTCTTGCGAGACTGCTGCTGCGGTTGCTGCGGAGCTGGAGGCTTGTAGGGCCGAGATGCAAGGGCCCTTTGGAGGAGGGAGTCTTGGCTAGACTTCCTCCACTTCTCAGCTGTACGTTCCATGTCCTGCGGCTCGAACAGATTCCCCCCAAGGAGGGAAGCGTGCCTGAGCCTGCAAACTTCCACGGCAGGGACCTTCGGATGGATCTTCTCGGTCACCGCATCACGACACTTCAACACCGAGTTGGCCCAAAGGTTGGTAACCTGATGTGCCAGGAACTCGATGGAGCGAGTGCCCGAGAGGAGGAAGGTCTCTAGGGCCTTCCTATTGGTCTCCTTAGACAGATCCTCGGAGCACAATAGGATGCCCAGAGAACCTAGCCAGATATCCAGCCACGAAGTGGCCTGCATGGCACACTTCGCAACCTTCTCATGGCTCAGGATATCCGACGCCAAGAACGTCACCTGCCGGCCTGAGAGCTTCTCAAGGGGAACTCCCCTAGCGAGCTCTTCTACCGAATGATGGAGGGGAAGAGCGAGGCTAGACTCCCCCATGATCTCAAAATACCTCCTCTGCTGGAGACGAGGAGGTGGGAGGAGTTTGTTCCCGGCAGAGGAACGACTGGAGGAAGCGAGAACCGCGAGTTGAGCATTGGCCCTGGCTCTGGCACTCTTCAGTCCCTGGGACCAGGGTAAAGCCGCGCTGGCCTTGGGGGGTTCTGAGTTCCGTACACCTGATCCAGGATCGTGTCCTTGCCTTCACGGGGTCCATGAACCCGTTGAGCTGTCTCATCAGGCTCAGAACCTGCCAGAAGGCATACTTAGACTCTTGCTGGTCTCCTCCCTGTGGACTGGCAGCTAAGTCTCCCGTCCCTGGAATCTCTTCCTGGGGAAAAGCGTGGACGTTCTCCCGGGGTGCAGCTGGATCCTGACGAATTCGAGAAGATGACTTCGGAATCGTCTTAGAGTCCTTAGGTTCCCTCCTGGGCGGGATACACGACCCCAACAAAGAGGTCTGAAAGGCGCCTTCCACGCGAGACGATTCCCCTCCACAAGGAGACGACTTCCCCCTTGGTGCCGAGGGAGAGACCGCTACCTCACTGGATTCTCCTGGGGACGGAAAAGCCTCGTCCTCGGGAGAAGGAGAAAGCGCCTACGAAGGGGACGGAGCCTTCCTGACGGACCTCTTAGGAACCAGCTTCTCCCTGGGAGAAGTCACCACGAAGTCCACTCCTCTCCTTCTCTTCAGCGGGGGCGAGGCCGCCGTTGGCTTGTGTCCTTGATCGGCGAGTGCCGGCTTCATAGCCTTCACTAACGCCCGCATCAGAGGAAGAAACCAAGACTGCCGAGACACGGACACAGAGTCCTTAATTCCCGCTAGAGGGAAGGGGATCGGGCGATCCTTCGGAGTGGACACCACTGGACCTGCCTGTAAGGAAAAAGGAGAAGAAAATTGCTCTGACCTCTCCAATGGGTCTTCCCTCTCCTGAAAAAGAGACCTGCGCTTAGGCGGGGGCGATCCTGATTGCGGTCTGGCGACACGCGTCCCTGCTGCTGTTGCGAGCTGCGGAACCCGACGCGAATGGGGGTCGTGCTGACGCTCGTGCAAAGGGGAAACTAACGAGTTGCGCGCGAGAGGCTGTTGAAGCGCTGGTGCGCAATCGCGCACAGACAATCGAGCGCAGGTGCGGTCGCGCGGGCGCGCAGGCGAGTAAGCGCGCGAGCGTGAGGGCGAGTGAGCGCGTTGGCGAGGGAACACGTTGGCGCGTGGGCGAACGAGATCGCTCCGACGACTGCTGTCGATGGAGTTCAGGGGACCTGTAACGCGTGGGAGATCGATGGCGAGCAGGCGACCGATGGCGCGTTGGTGAACGCTGGCGCGTAGGCGAGCGATGGCGCGTTGGCGAGCGATGGCGCGTAGAACGCGCAGGCGAGCGACAGCGCGTGGGCGAGCTGGTAGAAGAAGACCCATGTCTCTCCAGATCCTCTGGGCGCCGACGCGTAGGAGAGCGCTTGCGCGCAGGCGAAAAATCACGTGGGCGGTCAGGAGATCGCCGATGTTCAGGGGATCGCTGACGCGCTGGGGACCGTTGACGCGCAGGACCTCACTGACGAGAGGACGAACGTTGACGCGTCTGTGATCGCTGGCGAGCAGGAGGGCGACGCGTGGAATCCTGTGTGGGAGCTGCCGGCGCATTGCGCAAAGGCGAACGTTCACGAACGGGCTCAGGAACAGGAGGTGCGTGGCGCGAGGGCGTACAGGAACCTTAGAAGTACGCGTAGGAGACCGCGAGCGTTTCTGCGCTGGAACAGGCTGACGAGCAAGATCGCGAGGGCGAGGAGAAGAAGAGTCCTTGTCCAAGACCTGAACCGAAGTTCTAGGTCGCGCGGGCGAACGTGGGCGCATGTCAGGCAACTGGGGGCGCAGGTGCGCTCTGACGAGCAGGAGATCTAGAGCGCTCAGGAGACCGATGGCGCGCTGGGCGCACAACAGGAACAGCAGGATGTTCGGTGTCCTCAGGAGAGCGCTGGCGAGCAGTGGGGCGACGATCATCAGGAGAGCGCTGGCGAGCAGTGGGGCGACGATCATCAGGAGAGCGCTGACGAACAGGAGAGCGCTGGCGATCAGGAGAACGCTGACGAGCAGGAGAGCGCCTGTGCGCTAACACTGCAGAAGGGCACGCAGGGGAACCCTGACGCGCAAGGGAAGCACCCACACCGTGGGAGGCAACCCTTTGCCCCGAAGGGACCGTTGCCCGTCGGATGACGAGGTCAGACTGCAGTCCATCTGCACCAGAGGCGGAAGGTCTGGAAGGCGTTGGAGAATGAGATCGATCCCTGGAGAGGTCTAAGGAGACAGGAGCTGCAGGCTGCTTACGGCGAGGAGAGTCCCCATCAGAGGAAGGAGGCGAAGATTCAAAAAGGCACCTCTTAGCACCCTTATAGGGAGACGGGAGGCCCTTGCGACGTAGCGGACGGTGAGCCTTACGGTGAAGGCGGCCACGAGGGGGGTCGTCAGGATCATCAGTCCTCCGAAGGGGAGTCTCAGTCAAAGCGCTCCCCCGAGAGGGAGGCTTGGCCGCAGAAGAGCCCGTGGGACTCCCTTCCCCCTTCGAAGGATGTACAGAAGGGGGAGGAGAGCCTTCAGCAACGTTATCCTCATCAGGAACCGCAGAGGTTTGCCCCGACCCGTCGGAAGCCTCTGTCACCACGACGTCGACGATAGACAGAGGATCTACCTCTGCTATCACCGGCGACTGCTTAACAGCGGCCCCCAACTGGACAAGGTCAAACAGGGCTTCCTGGGAGGGCAGACCCTTCAGCCCCAAGGAAGCCTAAAGCTGAAAAAGATCATCATGAGACACAGGATCATTATCAAAAACCTCCCCCGGAGGAGGAGGGGGAGCCGCCCCGCTACGGGAGGTGACGCCCTCTCCCCCCACCGAAGATCGGGAAACAGAACTAGGGCCTGCGCTCCCACTCGGCGGTCTCTCCTTAGGAGCCGGACGACGGGGAGCTTCGTAGGAGGTTTGGGCAGCGGAAGAAGAGTCCCAAGAGCCTTCCTCCTTCAAGGCAACCCCAGAAGGAGAACAGTCTCTCTTGGACTTCTTACGCCGGCGGCCAAACCTCTCCCACTGGGAGGCAGACCACTCCCTACAATTATTTTCTCTGTCACACCGTCGGCCTCGACACTGCGGGGAAAGGGTGTGAGGATCCGTATCCACCGCAGACATGAAAGTACCGCAAGGGCAACCGGCAATACCAGGGCACTTGCGCATGGTGGACATCCAAGGGCGAGGCCAACTTCAAACACACATAAGCTGAGGAAAAGCAAAAAAGATTAAGGCTGTCAAACGAGGACGATGGACAGACACGTCTGTTCATCGCCGGAGCCAAAAGTGAAGTGAAGCAAATCACCGGTGTGTGGGGGGGAGGGGTAGCAAGCTACCCCTTCCCCTACCCCCGTTAACTTGCGCGGGGGTAGTTAACCCTCGTTAAAAACTATTGGCACGTCATTTCAGCTACGCCGAAAGTAAACCCAATGTAAATAGCGTGGTTTGTATTTCGGTTACGAAATAAATATATATCTATAAAAACATTAGGTATGTTTTCATATACAGTACAGTATATGTAAGTTAAAAAGTCAAAGATTAATGGCAGTCCAAAAAAAGGCGAGGAGGAAGAACAGTGACAACCAATCTCCATCCGAGCTAAAAGAAAAGTGAGCTCAATCACAGGTGTGTGAGTCGGAGGGGTAGCAAGCTACCCCCCTACCTCCACAATAACTAGCGGGATGGGTAGTTAACCCTCGCTAAATATTAATGACTAGGCCTTTCAACTTTCGCCGAAAGTATACCCTAAACTTTAAATAGAATTGGTTTGTATTCCACTAACTGAACAATTGCTGTTCATCAAAGGCAGACAGCACCTTTACCTCTGAAGGGAAAGTTGCAAGCTGAGCATCACTGTGATATTGATTAGTGATCACTATTCAAGGAGCATCAAGAGCAGGCCTGCAGGAAAGTTGGGAACTGGTCGCGAGCTGGTCTGTGCTCTCTTATCGTTAGTCCTGAAGTGCAATAGAAAACAGAAGGGTGATCACGAGAAGAGGAATCATCAGGCATTGGAAGCAGTTGCTGGAACTCCAGGAACCTGGAAACAAGCTGATGGGTGATAGGGAGCTGATGGGTGATCATAACCTGATGGGAGATCGTGAACGATCGCAAGCTGATGGACGATCGTGAGCTGCAGCAGGACTGGGCGAGGCGAATCTACTTGGATGAGACGAGTCAGCTAGGCGAGGAAAAAAGGCTGACGGGCGCTGGAAGAGTCAAACTCGCAGAAGGCGAGTAACATCTTCAGGCTCCTACGGGCAACACTCTGAGGGATTAGATAAAGGCATGGACGAGTCCATAACCCTCTCTTAATCGTGTGTGGAAAAGACTACTCTGGGGAGGACCAAAACCACATATGGGAAAGGTATCCACCATGTCTAGCAGGAACAAGCTTCGGACTCTGCCCTTCCTACACTAGCTGAACAAGCTCCGAAAGAGAGAGCACTGTCCTAGAATGATGATCAGGAACTGCTGCAAGCCAGATTACAAAGGTGGTGACAGGGTAGGAGCAGTAACTTGAACAGGAACATGCATCCAACTAGACTGCACTCCTTACGCTGGCTGCATTAGCCAAACAATCGAGTGCCAGATCACGAGAGCTGAAGAAAACCCCTCGGAAGAAAAACCTAACCTGCGAACATGCAAAATGTACCCAAAGAGATGCTGGAAAATGCTTCACACTTTGCACTACCTCCGCCACCTGTCATCGAGGGAGTGCATCGACGCCAGCCCTGAAGAAAACCACTCGAGAGAAACCTAACCCGCGAAAGGGGAAAAGTGTCCCCTGAAAGGTACAGGAACTGCTTCAGACTTTGCATTACCTCTGCTGGCTGCCATTGCAGAACAAGGGAAGGCGTCGTCGTCAGCTCTGAAGGAAACCACTCAGGAGAAAACATAAACCATGTACAGGAAAGGTGTCCCCTGAGAGACGCACGAACTAGTTTCAGACTTTGCACTCCCCTTGGCGACTGCCATAGAAGATCGAGGGAGTGCGTCGTCATCAGCGGATAGGAGCAAGATCAGCCGCAAGTGGCCTTCCCGCCATCAAACTCGCAGGGTGCGAGCACCACCAACTTCATATGGTGAAGGTGCATCCACACGGAGAATGGAGCTACGTCAAAGAGGAAGCGATTGTAAAAAAAGGTTCTTTGCCCTCGAGGAAACCCGTCACTACTCCGTCCACGAAACAGTAACAAAATTAACAAAAACTAAAAGCAATAATTAGTCAAAGGCTAGTAAAAAAAAAAGCTTGGGCGGTGAAGAGACGAACGTCCACTCTCCACTGAGCCAAAAGTTAAAGTGACGATAGAACACAAATGTGTAAGCTGGGTAGCTGGTACTACTCCCTAGCCCCCGGCTAACTAGCAGTGAGGTAGTTACACCTCGCTAAAAGTTTTACGGCTAGTCTTCCAGCTTCACCGAAAGTATATTCCTTAATGAAGAGTAAAAGGGTTTGTATTTAGTGTCAGAACAACTTGCGGGTAGGCAATAGGAACAGCCTACTGTTAAATACCAAGGTAAGGATGGATGGGTATTGGAGTTGTAACTCATGGGTAAAATTATGAATTTATTCAATTGTGATTTTTATGCAATTTAGGGAACACTACAGTATCTTTAAACTGAAAACAGTGCTACTAATAGAATTTATACCTTTACAAAAAATAGCAAATCCTTTTTATACTGGCTTACATCATAGGCCAATAGCAAGTTTTATTCATTCCATATCTTTAGTAGATTCTGGTATTAAAAGAAAGTTTATAATAACATGTTTTTATGCTTAATGTAATTTATCACAATTTGTGTCAAAATATGCAAAAAGTTACAAAATTATGTAGCGTGTCTCCGAAAACAAGCTCCTGTCATTGACTTCGGCAAGTGTTATTGAATGTAGACTTTCCCTCACAATACTTTATAATCTTTATTCTTTAACATTATTTATTGACAAAACATATATCTCAGGGATATATTTAGGTCGGTAAATAAGTTTTGATTTACATTACTTGGTAATTATTTGAAAACAATGATGCCATTCGGACAAAATACTTCCAACCAATTCGCTAGTATTAAACTTTCCCAAGCTAAAAGAGCACCTCTGTGAGCGAGTGCAAATGTGCCTCATTAAAAAAAACAGAGTACATATTTAGCAGTACACTATTCAGAAATACTAAAACATTTGATTTGTAAGAATATGGGGTTCTATGCCATTTTAGGTAAGTGGGGGTGAGGTGCTCTCTTAAAATAAGGGCACTGCATTCTAGGTTGAATTAAGGGGGGTTGTGAAATTTCATTGATCAAATTGTAATTAATTCTTACCTTTTTTTATTTGTATATATATACATAGTTTGTGAGTATTGCAATGTAAAGTTACCAACTGTAGTTTTCAATATAAGGTTGACTTGGGGGGGGGGGGGGGGGGAAGCAAGATTTCCGTTTGCTAGTAAAACTGGACGAGTAAATATTTGCAAGGAAGCTAACTTCTATACATATTTACCCATGTGCTGTAACTAATGACAAAAACATTGAAACCTTACGTTTCCCTTAACTTAACTAGGACCCCCTGTCCTTAATTATTAATCTTTACCAGTGAAATCCTCAACTTACATAAAACTGACTTGGAACACCTCATTCCTACCTAACAAACATCATACGTAGCTTTTATAGTTCGCTGGGACAGACCAGGTATAAAATTTCGAAAGTTATGACCAAAAAATACACAAGATAAAATTATTGAACATCACAGAACTACAATTCCAATAGAAAAAATCCCTTTACTACAGTAACTATTGTGCTTTCAACAAATATTACCTTTATTTCCATCGTAAACAAACTATTCTTCTGATATCCAACCCTTTCCGATGGACACAAGTGGGAACTTGGGACTTAGGGTGAGTGAAAACAGGAAAAACCTGATTATCTAACACTTTCGAGATTTGTAAATGACCACAGAACCTAACAACCCACCTAACCTAACCTAATAGTCCCACAGCTCCCCCTTCCCAGATCACAGACCTAGTCTTGGGGGCAAAGCCCCAGACCCCTGTTCCCAGATCACAGACCTAGTTGGGGGGCAAGGCCCCAGAGCCCTATTCCCAGTCACAGACCTAGTCTGGGGGCAAGCCTCAGGGACCCACTACCCAGGTCACAAACTCTAAAAGTAAATCACAAATAATTCTTTACCTTACGATT
>NC_090739.1:70976749-70989249 GCF_036898095.1 Palaemon carinicauda
TATCATCTCACTGAAATTAGTAAGCAGAAACAAAGACATGCTGTAAAGTTCTTCATACTCGTGATGAGCTCAAAAAGACGTATTTTCTGAATAAAAATAATGATTTAGTGATTAGAATCTATCCCTCTAATAAAACATGTTATTAAAACGTCTTATAAGGGACCGACTGACTGACTCTATATATCTTGAAGAAAAATATATCTTTACTTCCCTTGAAAATATCGGAAATTCGGACAGATTTCTCGACCAGCAACTCACAAGACCCTGGAACTTTCTCTTGGCGAAGTTGGCGGTAAAGTTCTGCCCTCTGATTGGTCAAGTCTTTTTCAGCTGTGATTGGCGTTACCCTTTAGCTTCACGCACACATCTAACATCGTAGCCAATTTACCAGGCAAGTATTCCTTCAATATGAAGCATTTATTAACTTACGCCCATCAACAAGATTTATTGTATAAATTGTTTATAAGTTATTAACATTTATGTATCTATTTCCACAAAAATAAAAAATTTAAGTAATAACTTTATCTGAAATATGAATAGGTATTTACTCCAACTCCAGTTATATTCATTCATGAAATACCATTGTATGACGTCACATACAAGCACCAATCACAGCAGAAGATAAAACAGCCAATGAGACAACAGATATTTCCCGCTAAAAATGCATAAGGCGAGAGGGATCCTCTGTTTTATGGGCTGCTGTTGGCGAACGAATCAAATTTACACAATGATATTTTGAGTTTGTTTCCATAAAATTTGTGATATTTAAGTTTTAATTTATCTGAAATGTGTATTTAATCTGTATAACTAGATATCTTTTAATACAGATGATTTTTGTGTCTGTTCAATTAATTACATTCTACTTGAAATGTAACTAATGTAACAAAATAGTTATGTAGTTCTCCTTCACTATTTTAAGTCGATAGTAACTAACCATTACGTGTTACTTAATACCTCACTAATACCAATTAATCAGTTATTTTACACATGCTGCAAATTTATCTTACTCATTATGACGTCACAGAGACGTAATGTATGTTCTCAATAAAGATGAATTGGTAATAAGAATTATTCCTTTAAGAAAATATGTTATAAAAACATCTTATAATGGACTGTTTATATATTTTGAAGAATACAGAGCTCTAATCTAATTCATTTAAACATAGAAAATCAGATGTTTCATCTCGACATCATTAAATAGAAATTAGGGTAGGTTTTTTCCATAGCAACTCGTCCCCGGAACTCTCGCTCGGCGATAAATCCCAGTCCTCTGATTGGCTATATCTTCCTCAGCTGGGATTGGTGGTTGCCTTCGCTTACTACAGCTTAACAGACAAACATACGCACATCTAACATTGTAGTCAGGACACAGTCAAGTACTCTTCTGAATATAACTTATTTATATAATCCATACCCTTCAACAAGATTTATTATTTATTAATTACCAAATTAAAACCATTATAAGTTTATTTCTACAAACTTTGTAATTTCTAAGTCAACATTTATCTGCAATAATTATAGGTATAGCATTACTACCCAGTTGATTTCATTCATAAAATGCAAGATTGGATGACATCACATCACCCACCAATCACAGCAAAGAACAAATCCACTGATGCGACATCATAATATTTCCCGCTACACCTTTGAGTAAAGAATGTTGTTGACGATCGAGTCAACAACTTGTTTGAATGTGTAATATTAGAATTTGGACAGTATATCGAACAGCATTTAATAAATATTCGAAACACTCTCTTGGCGGGATATTCCAGTCCTCTGATTGGCTATAATTTCCTCAAGTGTGATTGGTAGCTGCCTTCGTTTACTGCAGTTAAACAGACGAACACACCAAAGAACACACGCACCATCTATCATCGTAGCCAAAACTCAGTCAAGTACTCCTTTAAATACGACTTATTTGTTTAACTTATACGCTTTAAAAAGATACATTATCTTATTATTCAAAATTTGATAATAATTTTAAGTTTAATCTTTTGGAAGTTGTAATATTTTAATCCTAAAAATATCTAATTTAGTATAGTTTTTTTCTACCCAATAACGCTACGATTGTATGACGTCACATACAACCACCAATCAGAGATGAGAAAGAATCAGCCAATGAGACACCAGATATTTCCCGCTAAATTGCATAAGGTGAGAGGATTTCTCTGGTTTATGGGGTGCTGTTGCCAAACAACTTTCACGCAAAGCATTTGTTTAAACGGCTCTCTCTAGCTAAAGTTTTTTTTTTTATCCTTATCAAATTTTGCCCATGATAACGATGATGTCTCTCTAAGTAGCCTGATAAGAATATTTCTTATTTCTTATTTATTTTAGATATCATTCAAATGTCTGTCAATTACAGAAACTTCCCCTTCACACTTCTCTTATCTTTTTATGAAAAACGTTTATGGTATGATCTTTATGTAATTTTTATCATCGTTATTTCTATCGTAGTCACAATTATTATAATTTTGAATATTTTGTTAGGGAAGGTTGAGAATTTTGAGTTCAAATTTATTGATTTCAAAACAGAAAACTACCTCATATCATAAGTCCAAAAAGAATATAGGCTATTATTATTATTATTATTATTATTATTATTATTATTATTATTATTATTATTATTATTATTATTACTTACTAAGCTACAACCCTAGTTGGAAAAGCAGTATGCTATAAGCCCAGGGGCTCCAACAGGGAAAATAGCTCAGTGCGGAAAGGAAAAAAGGAAAATAAAATATTCTAAGAAGAGTAACAACAATAAATATCTCCTATATAAACTATAAAAACTTTAACAAAACAAGAGGAAGAGAAATAAGATAGGAGAGTGTGCTCGAGTGTACCCTCAAGCAAGAGAACTCTAACCCAAGACAGTGAAAGGCCATGGTATAGAGGCTATGGCACTACCCAAGACTAGAGAACAGTGGTTTGATTTTGGAGTGTCCTTCTCCTAGAAGAGCTGCTTACCATAGCTAAAGAGTCTCTTCTACCCTTACCAAGAGGAAAGTGGCACTGAACAAGTACAGTGCAGTAACCCCTTGGGTGATGAAGAATTGTTTGGTAATCTGTGTTGTCAGGTGTATGAGGATAGAGGAGAATATGTAAAGAATATGCCAGACTATTCAGTGTGTATGTAGGCAAAGGGAAAATGAACCGTAACCAGAGAGGAGGATCCAATGTAGTACTGTCTGGCCAGTCAAAAGACCCCATAACTCTCTAGCGGTAGTATCTCAACGGGTGGCTGGTGCCCTGGCCAACCTACTACCTATGAATAGGCATGAATTTTATTTTTATGTTTTTTTAAAAACATAATTAAAACAATGGTTTTTAAATATAGAATGCAGAAGAAGTGGTCTTATCAGCAAAAAAAAAAATCACATTCAGAATTTCATTTTGCTACGGCTGTAAGCAATTAAGACTAGGCTTCTTGTTATCTTACCAGTTTCCTTTATAAACTGGAATGATTGAATTGTTAATAAATCAAAAAGCATAAGCAAAACTCATTGTTGAATAGGCCTACTTCTAAGTTTTCAGTCTTTAACACTCAATTTCTTAACTTAACCTAACCCAATAAAGTTCACGTATCCTTGAGCTAGTGTTGTACATTCATTTCCTGATGCCGAGATAAAGGTACAGAGGTAGGCCTACTGTAGGCTTATCTGGTGATCAGGGTCAAAACTTTTCTTGAGAACGTCCAATCAGACTATCTGATTTGTCAGGATAAGCTCAGTCACCTAACATTCTCAGAAAGTTTGATTTTCACAAAATGAAGAATTTGAGATCTATATATTAGCGTTGGGGGTATGTGAGGCCGTTCAGAGGCGTAAAACAGAAGGAAAATGAAATTATTTGATGAACGTTTAAGAGAGAGAGAGAGAGAGAGAGAGAGAGAGAGAGAGAGAGAGAGAGAGAGAGAGAGAGAGAGAGAGAGAGAGAGAGAGAGAATCTTATATGATTCATATTTCCGTTTTTTCTTACATGATTGAATTGATTATTGATTTAAATTGAGTATCTTAAAACACTTCGCGTTTTAATAAAAACATTTATGTGAATTATCGTGTTTTTATTTCTTTTATCTTTGAGATTCAGTTAAAAAAAAATAGATTTACTGTACATCAATAATTATCATATGCAAGTCAAATAGTCTCATGTCTAAAATAATTAATTTTTTCAGACTAATAGACCTAGTACTGAGATTTAATTCTTATTTAGTGCTTAAAAATTGATACTACACAATCAATAAAGCACTTTCATAATTTTAGTTTTACTCCTTTAACTTTTTTTCTAGCAAAAAAATATCAGAGCCTGAAATTACAAGCAAGTCACAAATATAATGCGAGAAAATATCTGGCCTTAATCAGCCTCTATGCTGCCTGTGGTGCCACAGTTGCCAGATGTCGCTTTCAGGGTTGATATTTCGTCCGAAAATAAAAGTACAAAGTACCGTCACTTATGCACGTGACTGGACTAGCTCGTATCATGGGCTACTAATTTCCTGTAAGATAGTCATCGTTGATTAGTCGGGAATTATAGTTAGGGTCTCGTATACCTAAAAGTGGGTCCCGTGACAATCACTTATCAAAAGCGAAATTATTCATTTCAATGGTATTACACGAGGTAGCTGTTATGTACTAACAGAGAAGCAAGGTAAATGTAAGAACGAGCTTATTAACAAACATGCAATGGCAAGCTTAAACAGGCATTTCTATTATCAGTGCGTGAGAGAGCAAGAGATAAAAAAAAAATAGCATTACAGTGTATGAAACATGTGTGGTATATGGCTCTCCCCTAAAAAGGACATACATGTGAAATAGGGTGCCCTGCTATAGAGAGACGAATTGTAGGCGGATAATCTAGCAGGAGATACGCAGGTTATAGGCAATCAATGGTGACCCAGTCTTCTTTGTCACGAGTATTAATTATGAAAACCTTCAGTGTGTGACGGATTACGAGGAAAGGGACCGGGTAAGGGGGCATCAGCAGTGCCTTGCTAGCATCGGTGAGCAGGAAGACATGCATTGCAGTGTGTAAATCTTTCGGTATGCGTTGCTTCGCTGGGGGCTTGTAAGTCTGGCGGCAGGGATTAAATTTTCCCACAACGTGATATAGGCGCTGGAGATTGTCGGAGGATGGTGCAGACTGCAAAACAATTCAGCAGGGATGGCCAACAGGTCGTCATGCACTATTTCAGCAGCCGAGACCTCCAGGGTGTCCTTAGGAGTGGTCCTTAATCCCAGGATGACCCAGGGAAGCTGAGTAAACCAGTTGGGGTCATTGCAGCGGGACATCAAAGCTGCTTTGAGGGTGAGACAAAAAGGTTCAATCATTCTGTTGGTTGCAGGGTTGTAGACTGTTGTCTGTTACAGGGTGATGCCCAGGGATTTGCTAATGATGTCCATAATGGAGAGGTGGAAATGGTACCCCTATTAGTAGTAATATTTCCAGAGATACCAAAATCTTGCTATCCACTCTTAAAGTAAGGTGAATGTACATGAGGCAGACGTTGCAGTTTGCATGGGGTTGTCTTCAGGGTAACGAGTGATGCGGGTATGGGACCTACTATGTTGATGTGAATTTGAGCAGAAGCACGCTGAGGTTGAGGAAAGGAGCCCACCCCTAAATCCGTGTCAATGTACTTTTGAAGTTTGGCATGAAGTAGAGGCATGGATCCAATCCTTATGACACTTATTAATGCCCTGCCAAATGAATTTCATCTTCAGTAGCTGTGCAGTAGATTGGCACGAGGGATGTGAGAGCCCATGGATGAAATCGAGCACCTGTCGGCATATGTGTGCAGGTATCCATAATCGTGACATACTAGTACTGACACATAGAGGAGGGTAAGGTTTGAGTTTTCGGAGGTGACTTCTTCCTAACGGAGAATATACAGTATGTCCTGCATGCTTAGTACAGTGAATATTCTTGTTGGCCTTCTGCTAAGGCATTTCAATGCCATCCTGGGTGAATGGCAGCCAATGTGTTTTTTGACAGGGTATCTGCAACGAGATTCATTTTCAGAGGGACGTGTTAAGGGTGCATTTGTATTCACCCATGGTGGAGACATGTCGGCATTGATGGGTGGACCAGGCATTGGAGACTGCTGAGTGAAGGCATGCACCAGGGGCATGTGGTCCGTGTGAATGGTGTACTTTCTAGGAAGTGGCGAAAGTGACAGACAGACAAATGCACTGCCAACAATTTCATGTTGAATGTAGAGTAGCTGGATTCTGCCTTGGACAGTGTTCTACTGAATTAGGCCAATGGGTGGGGCGAGTCATTGACCATCTGCTCGAGTACTGCACCAATAGCTATGTCGCTGGCATCGGTGCAGGGAAGGAGAGGGGTATGTGGCACAGGAAAAGAGAGACCAGCAGCAGTTTACAGGGCTTTCTTTGCATTGCAGAAGGCCGCTTCCTGAAGGGGACCCAACTTCAGGTCTTTTGGCTTGCCCTTAAGAGAGGCATAGAGGGAGGCAAGAGTGGCAGTGATAGCTGGCAGGAACTGCTGATAATAGTTTATTATGCCAAAGAATTCTTGCAGTTCTTTGTTGGTCGAGGACAAGTTCTGAACAGCTGATACCTTCCCAGGGAGGCATGGATGCCTTCAGTAGTGATGCGGTGCCCTAAGAATGATACTCCTTTGGTGCCAAAGGTACACTTGTCGTACTGGATTAGAAGGGCATTCTTTTGTAGGTGGTTGAGAACAATGCGTAGGTGACGGAGGTATTCCTCTTTGGAGGAAGAGAACACAAGTATGTCATCCACATAAAACACGCGGAATGGAAGGGTGGGTGGCCTTTTTGTCCGATGTCACTAAGTCCGACGACACTTCGTCCACGTCTTTTTGTCCAATGTCTTTTCGTCCGATGGACTTTTGGTCCAACGACGTTTGGTCCAGTTTCTAAAGAAAACAGGTGTTTAAAGGGATTGTTATTACTGTTTACTTCACTTCTGTGTTAAAAGTTTATACCTTATGGGACATTCAAAATTGTGCCAGAGCAGTGGTATCAACTATTTTGCATTCATGTACAAGTTAATGGTAGCAGTTTCCCACGGGTCTTTGCATTTCTGTCGAATAAAATCAGGCTGACATGTGAATCAGCTTTCGAGCAATTGAAAATTATGCAACCTAATGTAGATCCAATTGATCTCATGGCAGATTTCGAAGTTACGATTCATAAGTCATTTAATTCATCATTCCCTAATTCATCTATGGTTGCATGTTTGTTTCATCTGGGGCAGTCCATATTTAGAAAAATTGTTGATCTACTATAGGTCTCAAAGAAAAATATAACAAACACTCTGAATTCTGTCTTTAAGTAATATGTTTTTCAGCATTAGCATTCTCTGTACTGAAGATGTTGAAGAGGCCTATGAGGGATTGATAGACGATGACGAAATACCTTCCGAAGTAATTGCTTACTTTGATGTGACTTACATGAGAGTCGTAAGAGGGCATGGTGCGAGACGAAGGAGAGATCCTCCTATTTTCCCATTACATGTATGGAATGTTAATGAGCGTATTCTTCAAGATTTTCCCCAGAACAAACAATGCTGCAGAGGGGTTCCATTTTGCTATAAAACGTTCAGCGGGTGGACCACATTTGAACATTTGGAAATTCATCAAAACCTTGAACAAAGAAGAAGGATTTATTCAAGGTCAAATGACTCAAATACTTAGAGGAGATCCGTCAAATTCTTGTTCACGATATCAAAAAATCACCGAACGTCTCAAAAGATTGGTATCTTGATATGAGTCAACGAGGTAAACAGTTTTTGAAGAGTCTGGCATATAATTTGTACCATTTTAAATAATCATTCTAATTCGTTTTTTTTAATCATTCACTATTTTACATATGTGGTACTATTAAAATTATCAACTTTTATTCGCTTTTTTTATTTTCACTTCATATGTTATTTCTTACATTTCTTACCTTTTATACTCGAATCAGCTACGCTAAAAAGTTATTATTCCACAAAGAGTAGTTATATTATGTTGAGCAGTTTATCTTCAATTCTATACTGTCAGACACTTCCATTTAATTTTACTTTCTTGACTAGTTATTTCCAATCCTGTACTTTGGAGTTTGGCAATTAATTATTATAAACAAGGGAGAAGAGGTCCTTACAAAGTTTTATTTTCTTTTGGGGAAGTTATGGATTGGCTAGGTTTTTTTATGAATTGAAACGATTTAAAATTGGACCAAATGTCGTTGGACCAAAAGTTCAGGGGACGAAAAGACATTGGACAAAAAGACGTGGACGAAGTGTCGTTGGACGAAGTTACATCGGACAAAAAGTCGGTACACGGAATGGAAGATACCCTATGATGCCGTCCATGAGGCGTTTAAGAGTGATCCCAGCACTACGAAGGGCAAAGCAGGAGTAACTGATTGTGTACGTACTGAAGGGGGTGGGGATAATGGTCTTGGGTATGTCTTTTGGGTTCACGGGCACCTGATAATACCCCTTCAAGAGGTCTAGAGGGGAGAATACTTCGCTTTGTGCAAGTAGGAAGCAACGTCAACTATGTTGGGGAAGGGGTAGTGATCCGATTTTGTCTGCATGTTCAGATGCTTGTAATCCCCACATGGGCACAGGGAGCCTTTCTTCTTCAGGACGATGTACAAGGGTGATGAGTATGGGCTTGAGGCCTTTTGGCAAAGACTCATTTCTTTCATTTTGGCAAATGATTGCTCAGCGGCTGCTAAATGATCTGGGGCTAGAAGCCTGAATCTGACAAACACAGGCTGCCCCATTGTCTTGATATGGTAATAGATGTTGTGCTTGGTGGGAACCTTGGCGTTTGGTGAAGTTCTGGACGGAAGACTTCCGGGTATTATATGAGTGTCTTGTACACATGATTTGGGATCTCAGATTTGTTGGCAACTACCAGGCAGACATCACAGGCTTAAAATGACTAAGTCGTGTCCTGGAGAGTGACTTTGGTTGAAGGAAATGACAAGCACCAGTATCTATCAAAAACTGCACACCCATACCTGCATCATAAGAAAAGAAAAGATTAGTGATAGAGTGACAGGGAGGCCACCGCCAAAAGCGATGGCCTACTTTGTTTTTTGAGTAATGACAACCGTCCGCGCATTTTTTCGCAGCAGCCTAGAATCTGGATTGGTGGCAGTAGTAGAACTGCAGCTGATGGGTGCCAGTAAGCGGCTGTAGAGGTGATTGATTAGGGCATGAGTAAGGGGCGGCATATGTGGGTGGTGGGTGGCTTGGTGGCCGCACCGGCTTGTCACAGGGCAGGCATCTGTGTCTTACCGCATTTACGTTAGTTATGGTCAGAGTTGAAAAGTTGTCATCTTCATCAGGAGTGGAGTCGTTGATGGAGGTCTTGAGTGGTAAAATGGTAGTCCATACGGGAGTTGATTTGGTCAAAGTTCTTCAAGGGCAAGGTATCGACATTAAGGATGGCATCGCATACAAGTTCAAGTAGGTGTCACACCCAAAGGCCATGAAGTAGGTTCATTTCCCAAGAACAGCTTTCTGTGGCAGGCTACAGACGAGCAATATCGGTCATTTCCCTGAGGTTGAGTGAAGCCTTTTGGTCCCCCAATCGCTGTTGAGAGAACTGAAAATGCTTAGCTTTATGGAAGGCTGGTGATGGTGCTTACTGCTCCAGGCTGTATGTTTTGAGGGCGTCATACACTATTAGGATGTCAGCGATTTCTGAGAAAGTGTCCTTGAGGATTGCCACGAGGACATAGTCTGCTTTTGTGCTTGAGCAAAACACTCCTTTGACACGAAACTGAAGCTTTGTAGCACTGGAACCATGCGAACACTTAACTCTACTGGCAAAGTTTCAATGACGCTATGTGGGTCAAATTGTCAGGGTCGGTAAGCATTGTAAAAAGGGTAGGGGCAGCAGTGGGTGAGAAAGGCAGCAGGGAGCTGGTCCTCCGATAGTCAAAAATTAGGTGGCTGCGAAATACTAATAGAGAAATTGGGCGAGGTGGCTGGGAAGTACTGATAGAGAAATTAGGCGAGGTGGCTGCAAGGTACTAATAAAAAAATTAGGCGAGGTGACTGCAAGGTACTAATAAAGAAATTAGGCGAGGTGGCTGCAAGGTACTAAGAGAGAAATTGGGCGAGGTGGCTGCGAGGTACTAATAGAGAAATTAGGCGAGGTGGCTGTGAGGTACTAATAGAGAAGAGAAATTGTGCTAGATGGCTGTTAGGTACTAATAGAGAAGAGAAATTGTGCAAGGTGGCTGTTAAATACTAATAGAGAAGAGAAATTGTGCAAAGGGGCTGTTAGGTACTGATAGAGAAGAGGAATTGTGCGAGGTGACTGCTAGCTACTAAAAGAGAAGAGAAATGTCAGATTGCTGTTAGGTACTAATAGAGAAGAGAAATTGTGCCAGGTTGCTGTCAGGTTCTAATAGAGAAGAGAAAGTGTGCGAGGTGGCTGTTAGGTACTAATAGAGAAGAGAAATTGTGCAAGGTGGCTGTTAGGAACTAGTATAGAAGAGAGATTGTGCAAGGTGGCAGTTAGGTACTAATATAGAAGAGAAATTGTTCGAAGTGGCTGTTAGGTACTAATAGAAAAGACAAATTGTGCGAGGTGGCGGTTAGGTACTAAAAGAGAAGACAAATTGTGCCAGGTTACTGTCAGGTTCTTATAGAGAAGATAAACTGTGAGAGGTGGCTGTTAGGTACTAATAGAGAATAGAAATTGTGCGAGGTGGCTGTTAGGAACTAGCATAGAAGAGAGATTGTGCAAGGAGGCTGTTAGGTACTAATATTGAAGAGAAATTGTTCGAAGTGGCTGTTAGGTACTAATAGAGAAGACAAATTGTGCGAGGTGGCTGTTAGGTACTAAGAGAGAAGAAAAATTGTGCCAGGTGGCTGTTAGGTACTAATAGAGAAGAGAAATTGTGCGAGGTGTCTGTCAGGTACTAATAGAGAAGAGAAATTGTGCGAGGTGTCTGTTAGGTACTAATAGAGAAGAGAAATTGTGCCAGGTGGCTGTTAGGTACTAACAGAGAAGAGAAATTGTGCAAGGTTCTGTTAGGTACTAATAGAGATGAGAAATTGTGCGAGGTGTCTGTTTGGTATTAATGAAGAAATTGTGCAAGGTGGCTGTTGGGTACTAATAGAGAAATTGTGCGAGATGGCTGTTAGGTACTAATAGAAAGACTGTGCAAGGTGGCTGTTAGGTACTAATGGAGAAATTATGCGAGGTGGCTGTTAAGTACTAATGGAGAAATTGTGTGAGGTGGCTGTTAGGTGCTGATGGAGAAATTGTGTGAGGTGGCTGTTAGGTGCTGATGGAGAAATTGTGTGAGGTGGCTGTTAGGTGCTGATGGAGAAATTGTGCGAGGTGGCTGTTAGGTACCAATGGAGAAATTGTGCAAGGTGGTTGTTAGGTAGTGATAAAGAAATTGCGTTAGGTGATTGTTAGGTACTAATGGATAAATTATGCGAGGCAGCTGTTAGGTACTAATGGATAAATTATGCGAGGCAGCTGCTAGGTACTAATGGAGAAATTGTGTGAGGTGGCTGTTAGGTAGTAATGGAGAGGCCATGTGAATGTAAGTGAAGTTTATTCAACAAGATAACGGGCCTATATAC
The DNA here is from genome assembly GCF_036898095.1 of Palaemon carinicauda. Classification (NCBI taxonomy): domain Eukaryota; kingdom Metazoa; phylum Arthropoda; class Malacostraca; order Decapoda; family Palaemonidae; genus Palaemon; species Palaemon carinicauda. The sequence continues at coordinate 70,988,344 of NC_090739.1, forward strand.
AAACAGTTGATGGCAAACAATGTCACAAAAATTCAAACAATGTGAAAAATGTGATGACAAGCTTAACTAGGTTTCTCTATTATCAATAAAGGAGGGATTGAGACATACAAAAGCAATAGCATTACAGTGCATTAGCGTGTGTGAAACACATGCAGTACAGTATCATAGAATAAATGTGGTGGCAATTTTACTTTCCGTCTTTCAGGTTTTAACGAGGTCTCAAACATTTGCTCCATATATACCCATGAAATAGACTTAAATGGGCCGCCAAAGAAATGATATTTTTCAAAAATTAAACTAAATATTACTACAGAAATGTGGAAATTCCCAGGAATGTTTGAGTGCCAATGACGTATGTCTTGCATAGATATTAGGCCATTAACATTCGTATTTTTTATTTGTTGAGAACAACATTGTTATGTCATGCCTTAAGGACAACGCTGTAGTCAGGAATGTTCCACAGCCTGCACGTTTGCACAATGCAGTGCAAGAAAGACCATCTTTTGACATGAGGAATTGGTCTTCCTGGCACATGACCCTTTACAGCCACACTTGACAAGCTCCAGCACTATTAGTGAGACTGGCTTGTTAAGACACTTCCCAGGCTCGAGCTTCCCGTCATCTTTCTGGTCCCATCCACTGTTCTTTGGGTGAGGAAGGAATGGTCTTGGCTGTTTGTACGATTTGTCTCGATTAGAGAGGAAGTTCACCCTCTCGATGTGCGGCTTGAGAGTATCCGGTGTCGGTGGCAGTTTTTCTCCTCCCAAATTTTTCGCCTTGAAAAGTTCCCAACGCAGGTCACTTATTTTTACACATGAACTTTTGCTGGAGTACACCATGCAAACAAATCTCTCCATATGGTCAAGTGTAAGTTTGTCAGGAACAGCCATAGATTCGAAACTGTGC
>NC_090739.1:70996749-71039249 GCF_036898095.1 Palaemon carinicauda
CCAGTGATATTTTATCTTCCATTGCATATTCCATTCTCATCATCCCTGTCTTTCTTCTATTTATCTTGAGCTGTACCATATGTCTCAAAATGAAAATTTGGTCAGTTCAACTTCCATCTTTTCTAAATCCTGCTTGTTCATCTCTCAGATTTTCATCAATCTTTCTCTTTAGTCTTTTTAGAATGAGCATATTATATATTTTTAAGACAACTGACGTAAGTGTGATGCCTTTTGACTACCATTTCTGAACTAAGTGCAGAATGGTCTTTGATTAACCAGTGCTTGGCTTAACACTTAAATTTTATAATTCTATCCTAAGTGTGCAGCTGTGAATAATAATTTCATTGAATTTAACATAAATCTTCTTGATCAACCCCTTGTGAAATTAACACATCAAAACCCCTCTTTGTTTAAGATATCCTTACGGAGACTTATCTAGGAAAATATCAATTCGGGGATCAAAAAGAATATTTTACAATAACTTATACAGAAGAGTTGGTTTTATTCAACCAAATCCAGTTTAGAAATACTGACAAAATATCTTTTGTTTTTCTAGTTTATGATAAGAAATTTTATCTAAATTTGTTAAAGGGTGCAAGTTATAGTGTTACAAATGATGTCCAAAATTTGAACGGACTCGGACTCTCGGGTTAGGACAGCAGGTGTATTATCCGGTTCTTTTGTTTACCGTTTCTCAACCAGGTGATCGTGATCAGCCATTACCAACAGTAGTTAATAATGTAGGCTATTGTTTTACCCCCTATTCTCTGGATGTCAAGCAAAGAATTCTGTCTGGGCCTATTATAGGTTTAGTTAAAAAAAAACCATGAAGAGCAAGAAGCAGAGAACTTTCCGCCGCTGAAAATTAGAGCTCAGGGTTTGGAGGGTTTTGGTATTTCTGTTAATATTTTAAGTTTGTCATTAAATATATTTTTCAGGATAAGGGCTTATCAAAGTCTTCACCTTAAAGCTTTGATTTATTCTATTTTGTCTCTAATGGTCTAAGATTCTAACATATTAATCCTTCTGTTACCTAAATCCAGATTCTTGCCAATTGTGTTCTGTATAAAAGATAGAAGAACAGGTCAGGATCTCAAATAACTTACCCACTCCCTGACTTCTGCCTTTAGGCCAAGTACTATTGATTAGCCATTTATACAAAGTGATTAATAGTATAGACACAGCTTAGTGGAGTACCAGATCAATTTTGGCAAAACATTATTTCAATAAGTTTTTTCTTCGCTCAAGAAGTTAACTATTGCACTGTAATTATTCGGTGGTTACTTTCCTCTTGGTAAGGGTAGGAGAGACTCTTTAGCTATGGCAAGCATCTCTTCTAGTAGAAGGGAAACTTCAAAATCAAACCATTGTTCTCTAATCTTAGGTAGTGCCATAGCCTCTGTACCATGGTCTTCCAGTACCTTGGGTTAGAGTTCTCATGCTTATGGTTACAGTCGGGCACATTATCTTATTTCCTCTCTCGTATTTTTGTTTTTATAGTTTATATAAGAAAGATCTGATTTAATGTTGTTACTGTTCTTAAGATATTTCATTTTGATTGTTCATTACTTCTCTTTTAGTTTATTTATTTCCTTATTTCCTTTCCTCATTGGGCTATGTTTCCTTTTGGAGCCCTTAGGCTTATAAATTAGCGTCATGCTTTTCCAACTAGGGCTGTAGCATGCCTGTAATAATACACACACACACACACACACACACACACATATATATATATATGTATATATATATATATATATATATATATATGTGTGTGTGTGTGTGTGTGTGTGTGTACTCATACACACAAAGGCAAAAGCATATATATATATATATATATATATATATATATATATATATATATATATATATATATATATGTATGTATATATATATATATATATATATATATATATATATATACATACATATATATATATATATATATATATATATATATATATATATATATATATATATATATATATATATATATATATATATATATATATATGTATATAGACATAAATGGACAAGAAATATTAGACGACATTGATCTCTTAATAAAAATGACTACCATACTTGCAATCAATTTTAAATTTCTCCTGTAATTCTTTCTGCAAATATGACCAATATCACTAACATGAAAAAAACCGAAGTTTGTATACCCATTCTGTCCATTTTATTACGACTTGTAAGAACACTTCTATTCCTTTTTAGTCTCCATAGCTTCCTGGTGAGGCCTTAAAAGCCATCAATTGTACTCGGATGCTTGGCTGGACTTCGTACCCTTGCTTTGACTTTAGTCGTTAAATAAAGACTGTGAAATTTTATCTTATAACTTTTTATTTATCTTTTTATTCTTCTTTGATATATAAATGCCTTTAGAGGGCTATTCTTACATTGCAAAATGTAATTCGCCTTTTCCCTTTTCTATTTTACTTTTTATATTTTTTCCTAAGGAATTGTATGCTATAGATATTGTAATGCTTTTATAACGTTCTAATTCATCTGAAATCAGACAATCGAACGTAAAGATGATGGTGTATTTCTCAATAAAGAAATCATTCTTATTCACCTGTTGTTCTGGCTTCTCATATTCGACTGGGACAAACATTATATACCCGAATGAAAAACCAATCACACACGCACACATATCTACTGTATATGTGTAAGCGCCAATTTTCAACAGTTCATGTTAGATGGTAAGTAATATTCTTATATGGCTTTTTTTTCTTCTTCTCTGAATCGAGAAGCCCCACACAAAGTTTCTTGGTTTGATTTATTGTTTTTGAATGTGATGAATTCCTTTCTTTTAAAACCAAGTGATACTCAGGTTACAAAGAAAATACTTTAAGGGTTTATTGTCTCCATAGACTTTCTTCACCACGGTTGGGTTCCAAAAATACACGTTACTCTTCAGAGAGAGAGAGAGAGAGAGAGAGAGAGAGAGAGAGAGAGAGAGAGAGAGAGAGAGAGAGAGAGAGAGAGAGATAATGTGACGTATATCAACCATTCTTTTTTAATGTTTAGATTGAAACACCTGAAATGCTACTTCGATTTAAACAAAAATACTATGATAGGAGACTGAATAACATAAAATAGTGGAAAGCTGGTTGAAGTCTCGTTAAGATTAAAACCAAGAAGATAGAAATGAAGCAAGAAAACAAAAAATACACCAAATTTAAGATAAAGATTCTATCATTATGAAAGATTGATAAACTTATAATTGATACTATAGGTACTGGAATGATACTTGTGGATGACATTTTATAGTTTTATTCCGGTGAGGCTTTCATAAGATACCTCGTTCCCACCACCAATTTATTCCCGATAGGTTTATGAAGAACAATATATGGTCCTCGTTTACAATAATTGGATAATCAAGCTTGTTCCTTTGCTACACAGAGTCTCTTCACAATAATAAACAGTATTGGTGGTCATACTGTAACATAACATTGCTGAAAATATTTTTTTGGGGATAAAACCACAGGTTTGGGACAGGTTTGAGACGTCTCGTCTCCCATGCTTATCTTCTACACCAGATATCTCGAAGCTGTTTGCGAATATAAGCCACATCTTCAAACTTCTGGTTTTATTACATATTTTTTTTTTTAACATTTTGATTATTGGCCTTTTGATATTATTTACAAAATCTGTGCAAAGACAGTTTAGTCTGTAATACCAATATTTACACACTAAACCAAATGAACTTCTTCATAGATGAATCACACGAAAATCCAAAAAAAAAGATGAACTAAATAAAAACAATAACCATATATTTTTCACCTTAAGACCACTACAAAGGCAAATGGACAAGGGGATTATAATATTGCCATAATGCCTTCTACTAAGTAAAGAACAAAATAATGAAAAAAGTCAGATAAAGGACACCTTTCAGCAACACTCGCATAAATCACATTTAAAAGTGTTGCGTTTTGTCATAGTTACAGATGTTGCTTTCACCATGCTTTGTCCTACGAAGGATTCTTGGATGGGGATTTCTGAAGGAATTGGCGATGGTGATGTTTCCGCCACTTCCATCTCGATGGTTTCATCGTCCAATGACCTGAGTAATGTTGCTTTGGTAAGATGTGGTGATACTTTCCGAATTCGTCTTGACATTTCACTCGACTAACTCACTATTCAAAATAATCCTTATTTGGTGTTTTTTTTTTTCAAGATAATTGCTGATTGATTCGTGGCAAAGAGAAAAGTAAGAGTAATTATTATGTTAGAGCAAGAAGCAACTTAAATGACTTTTAAACGCAGGCAAGTATCCCCCAGAACTTTTATAGCGCATAAGAGTAACCCAAGTTTAAATGTGCCGTCTATTGAAGAGACGTCTAGTATTCTTTTCACACACAAGTATAAGTTAGTAGAATAAAATAGATTACTAAGCGAAACAGATATTCGCTAGCGAAAAGGAGAAGTGAAAACAAAGCGCTTAAGCAAAGAGCCGCGATGTACAAAAGAAGGAAAAAGACAATGAACAAGTAGGCGAACCAACGCACAAATCTTACCAAACTTCGGGTGACGCGAATGCAGAAACGCGCTGCCGGAATGATACGGATTCTGCTGGCTTTGAGAGCCCGTGTGGCGAGAGTGGTGAGCATGGAGCAGGTGATTTTCAGAATTCACAAAGTGAGAGACACTACTAAGCCTTCAAGTCAATCTACAAAATGCATAAAAAAAGGTACTGATGTATGGTCTGAATATTCTTTGATAACCGAAATTTAATGGAGTCACTACATAGACTCTTACTTCAGACCAGTTCTTTTAGAAAACAAACTAGCAAAGGAAATGCGTATGAAAGTCAAAATAAACAGGAATAGCTGGTAAATAATCACCTTTAACACTATAAGCACGTCTATAGACATGGTTATCGACGAGAACGATACCTTCGCGCAAGACTGATGATGATCAAGATTAAGATAATCAGAGGATAAGCCCGTGTGTCTCTGTATTTCTTATAACTGAACTTTCTGTAAGGATACCAATGCATCATTAAAGTAGGAAATAAATTCTCATATATCTTCTGCTCTAACAATAACTGAAATGAAAGCCACGTTTTTTATCTAACCACATCGATGTCACTCTTTTACATTTGAAACCATGAGCACTTACAAAAAAGATTTAATGATACTGGATTAATCATTTGAAATGAACAGATATGATAACTGTCAGTATAACCAATATGACACTAAAAGAAACCCAATGTTCACTTTTTTTCCATATAATAACTCACAGTAAATGCATAAGATTTTGATACGGTGCCTTTATTCACTGACTTATGTATGCACAAATCCTTTTTTTCTAAGAAACTAAAATAGCATACATGCGCTGTTGTTCCTCGAGATGCCTCTTGTAAAGGAAATAAGCCGTGAACCACACAATGCATAAAAACCGCAATAATAAGTAAATCACAAGAACATGAAGCAATACCATTGTTGGATCAATTTTGAATAGATCAGCTCTGCAGAACACTTAGTAACCCTTCACTCGATTTATCTTCTGCTTTTATTCTAGGTCGCGTCCGGTCTGTTCGTGCACACGGAAAGACGTAGAAGGCTCCCTAATCACAGAACACAAGTGGTGGCGGGAGAGGCAGGCGTCCTCCCGAGATGACTTTAAAGATAAAGGAATGTTAGTCCTTATATCTTCTTATATCCGTAAACAGAATATCTGCGGAGAGAGAAGCGAGTTATTAGTAAACATTACTCTTCGTAAAAAAATATAGGCTTAATAATAAAGTTTTTAATAGCTGAGTGAGTTTTGTAATGAATATAGCTCAAATATTTACTGTGAATTGCAAATTCCTTATTGTAATTCTGATTTGCTATAAAGTTAATGAGGAGATAGAGCCGTAATACAATCTAATATTTGAATATCCGACACGTCAGTTTGTTGGATTTGTAATCCCATCACAGAACCAGGATTAATCCTGCACAGAACTAGAATGCTGTTGCCTGATCAAGTCTCGGTTCTCTGCATTTTACTGATTTTTTCTTTTTATCACAATAGTCATTTATGTCACACTGTTACCATTAAGTCTACTTCACAATGATATAACTCTAAAAAAAATAAAAACAGATAAATTCAAACATGGGATGATGAAAAGTAGGTGTCGAAATCTAAGTAGGTAAAATTGTTGGAGAAAAACAAAGTCTAGAAACGAAAGTAGAGCTGATCTACCAATGCTTACCTGTCTCCAGGAAGATTCAATTATCCTTGACGGATTCAACTGATGTGCCTCTAACAGGCGGGAGACAGAGGTTTTATAGCCAAATGAAACAGGAGTTGACCAAGGTTTTCAGTTCGTGTTTTCTCGACGTGATATGGCGCTCGTCATTAAAAAATCTGAGCGAGTCGTTTTTGGTTTGAAAAGTTGACAAAACAAAATAATAGAATGACAGAACCCTACAAAAACTCTCTTTGGTTGAATTAGGAGTTTTAAAGTTCATATAAAGGAATAGGAAGGGATAGAAGGAATCTCGCCTTAATGAACAACTGGTCCCTCCCCCAGCTAAAAATTGGGGGTCCACAAGCGGTTCGTCTGACAAGGCTGTCCCACTCATGGGCTGGGCTTGTTACTGTGCTTTCGGATCCCGACCAGTAGGAAGTCCTACAGTCACTCATAAGCCTCGCGTCGGACGGAACCACAACCAGCCCACTTAATATACTCTAGTTGGTATCACAAAGCCATCCCGAGAAACGTTAACTAAAGTAAATAGATATCTAGATTTACAGTGTGTAATTTCTAAATGGAATAATATTCCTTATCTAGCAACAAGTGATTAAACTTCTGTCAAGTGGATCTTCCACTTTATCAGATACGTTCTGAAGAGCGTTGAGTTGTAGACGAAAGAAAAAGAAATACGACGAAAAGTGTAAAACGTGTCCAGTGTAGTGAATTTCAAGGGAAGAAATATCACAGACGTTAAGCCTAATGAGTGCCCTGATCGAAGGGGCACTTCTATCCACTTCGTAAAGTTTCAACATAAACTTTTGATTCTAATGGGGCAAGTTATTGAGTTTCCTTCTTTACAAAAAAAAAAAAAAAAAAAAAAAAAAATGATAAGTTGAAAATATGTTTATATGTTTTATTAATGTCAGTGATAAAAAAAATCTTATCATGATTTCAGCGTTAGAAATATTTAAGAATATGAAGAAAAGATTTTTCCGTGTATTGAGCCTAGAAGAAATTTCCTCGTGCATTGAAAAGCAAAAAAAAAAAAAAAAAGAAAAAAAAAAAAAAAAAAAAAAAGTAAAAAAAGAAAAAAAAAAAGTTTGCTGTTGTAAATAAAAGTTATTTTTTTTTTTTTCAGAAAGTGATTTATTACGCATTTAACTCTTAAGGTAATAGAACTATTCATATGATATTCTTCGGCCTTCAGCCCGAGAATACTTTTAATACTACTATAGTGAAATGTGTGTTGTGTCCGGGTCTACCGATTCTCATTATAGTTTGTAAAAAGATACTTTCCTTCGAGTGTACAGTGTTCGAAGCTCTCTGAAGTGCATTCTCAAATAGAAAACTGGTAAATCATAGATATATTTTTTTTTTCCATTTTGAGAAAAAAAGGACGAGTGTTGAGATCATTTGTTGGTATTTGTTCTTTAAACGGCTTTTTTATTTCTTGGCCCACTTTCAAATTTTACGTCTAAATTTGTAAAGAATGTCTCTAAATTATGTATTTAAGCTGAGAAAACTTTTAAAACTTATTTGTTTTTCATTTTGTCCACGAATTTTTCAAGAAATCTTTTTGAATTGGTTTATGACAGGAATATTTTAATTCGTCATGAAGGAAATCTGGTGTCTCGCGTACTCGACTTTCGAAACCAGCTAATTTGAGTTATAATTCGTATCCATTTATCAGGTTGTTGGAAAAAAAATAATATATAATTTGTAAAATCAAATGTCGCTGCTCTTCCAGTTATCTATATAATCAAAGTTGATTTACCAAGTGTTAATTTTTGAATTTCCCTTGTTTTCGGTGTCTTATAAAATCAAAATTTTCAATCTCAGAAAATCTTTTTTATTGTGAACTCAGTGTTACATGAATGATTCCGGTATGGAGACCTGTTTTTAGAATCTTTTTCTTCGTAATATGAAAAAATAGGATGAATTTACGGGTTATAATTTATGACTGCAAAGCCTTTAAAATGATTGAAAAGGAAATTTGTTAAATGTTTAACCCTCAAAAAGGTTTAGCTCAATAAAAGAACATTTTGTTCAGTTTAGTGAGATTGAAATCATCTTTAGAATTGAGCAATATGGACCTTGGTTATACATTTATCTGTAGAGTTCCTGTCGCTCGTGTTTTCGGTAATGGCTTCGTTGTGTGATCAGTGTTAAGAAAATGCTGAAGACGTTTTCAATGTAAGTAACTCATCATCTTTTACATTTAAAAAAAAAAAGTAATTTTAATTGGAAATTCACCGTAAAATATACTGTTCTTAGTCGTATTTCAGTAAAATATAGGCGACCGTAATTTTACCCTACTTTGTTATTATTTTTTACGGGTTGGTGACCGTAATATCACTCCTTCACGTCAATATATCCGTTTTTAAAACGCCAAAAATCATGGAATAAATGTTGCCAGACATTTACCGTTTTTATACATGCAAATGTTTAACAGTGTAAATCAAACTTAATACATTAATATTTCGATACTATGAAATTAGATTCCGTTGCTTATTCTACTAGGCTTAGTATCTTTACAAACACGCATTTTTTACGTTCTCGGACTCCAAAAACTAGATTCATTATTAAAGAAAATCTTTAGAGATTTTTTTTACTTATAAGCCAATCTGTACAATAATTAATCTTGATAGATTTTTATTTCTATTTTCTAAAGCTCTAAATAAGTTTTGAACCTTAAGAAAATATTAATTGTTGAACATCAAGTTCTAGAAAACTTAGAAATTCTATCATGATTTTATTTCACTTTGATAAACACCTTAGCTCCAGGTATTATTAGTATTTACAAATTTTTGTTGTTGTTGTTTGTTCCAAATTCTATCATGATAATTTTATTTTACTTCGATAAAAAAAAAAAAACTTTAGGTCCCGAAATTGTTGGTATTGATAATTCTTTTATTTATTCATTCCGTTCTAACAAACGTTTCGTTTAAGAGTCAACTTGTCAATATATTTGAGTGTTAGTTTGATATGTTTTCGATATAGAAAGTCTTAACTTCGTAAAGGTGACTGACATTTTTTTATCGTAATGCTTCATTATCTTTTATCTAAATAAGAAAGCATTTAAAAGCGAATTAACAAATAAAATAACAGATCATGGATAAGAAACCTTTTGTTAACTTTTTTTCCACCAAGAAAAAAATATTTATAATCTTAAGAGGATTTTTTGTCGTACACTGTTAAAAACCGTAATTTTAACCAGAAATTCACCGTAGAAATATACTTTTCTCCACCGTATTTCAGTAAAATACAGGCAACCGTAATTTTACCTGATTTTGCTACTATTTTTTACGGGTTGGTGACCGTAATATCACTCCTTTACGCCAATATATAAATGACTAAAACAGCAAAAAGCCTGGAATAAATGTTGCCAGGCATTTAACGTTTTTCTAATGCACATTTTTAATAGTTTACTTCATTTTTAAACCAGAGGGCCACTTAGTAAAGAGCATGCCTTCGCCACGCCAAGTAGCCTTATTTTGCTTTTAACTCCAATACGTACTTGTACTTCGATGTATTTTCTTTAAAGCATTATGGATTTATCCTTGGGACATACCCAACATATCCAACAAGTTTCGTTGAAATTGGTTTTGAAGTTATTGCCTAATGCTTTTCATAATATAAGAAAAAAAAAAAAACTGACAAAATATTTGCCATCCATTTAACATTGTGATTATTTTCAAAGTACTGCTGCGTACTTGTACTTTGATGTACTTTATCCAAAATGTTACAGATTCATCCTTCGGTCTTACCAAAGATTATTTTGGCGAAGGCAATAACTAGTGTACGTGACCCTGTCAACAGGGTACGACTATTTCCTCTCCGCCGGGGACCCGAGGGACGGTGAGAACTGGGCGTAACCATAAAAACATATAGGGAAGATTTTCCACACGTTCTGAACATTTGTTTGTTTTGTTGTTGTTGACATTTACTCTAGAAAATGTTTTAGGTCCAGATAGAAAGATATTACTTAATTGAATATCCGGCTCTAGGTAATGTTAGAATTTAAGTAATATATTTTTTTTTTCATAAAATATATCATAAATGAGTCTCCTGAAAATACTTTTTCTGCTTCATCGTTTTTTAAACTGGATTACAAGCGATGTATGATACCATACTATACACTTTTTTTTATTTCAATTATGAAACGAAACCTCGAATATTTACGCTGGGCTTCAAGGTTATCTAGTGATAACAACAATCCTCTGATATCACAGATATTTGTTCATTAAACTTGTAACTTACTTAGAAGAAATCAGAGTTTGTGGAACCTTATACGAAAACAATCATATTTCAAAACAGCTGAATTTTCGTAGTACCTCTTAACTATTTTCAAATTAGAAAAGCCCAAGTCTATTGTCAATTAGATTAACTTAAATCGTTCAATAAATCCCTCTGAAAATGTAATGACAAATCTTCAGTTGCAGATAATTAATTTGTCTTCTTTTATATACGATTTTGCTCGTTGTGTTTTAGAGCAAATGCAACTGAAATTCTCATTAAAAAAAAAAGGGCCTGAAACTTTTATAGAAGAAATGGTGTAACCGGACTGATAGATTTAGTATAACCTGGTGTAATTCAGTGTTGAAAAAAGCGGTCCCACTGGATGCCATGAATATTCATTTTTTCATGTCTTTTTTTATATGTAATAGTCTTTTGTTTAAGGTTTAAATTTTTATAATAAACTTTTTATAGATAGTTTTCTCGAAGCTTTAGTTTATGGATAGCCCTCTCAAAGCTACAGTTTATGGTTGGTCCTTTTGAAGTTTCAGTTTATGGATGTTAACTAAGTGTAAAATGGTTTCTCCTTTATTTCATTTTCTAGTCTTATAGGTTAAAATTTTATTTTAGTTTCCGTGTGAAGTAAGATGTATATTTTCTGTGTTTGGTGTTTATATTATACAATATTGATTTTATAGCTTTTCTTTTGTTTCATAGTTAATCAACATATTTTATTATGTGTAGGTGTTAAAAACCTTTACCATGATTTACAATGATCTCTTTTTATTATTTTATTGATTCTTTTTTTTTTATCTTTAAATTATAATCCAATATTAAATTATCATTGGTTCAGAAAGTAAATTAATGGATTCATCCTTTGATTTTTAATCCGTAAAGAGAGACCCGTAGACTAGTGTGGAAATAGACACATTGCTAAAAAACATCCACTATTTCTCCTTACTTCTATTTAATATTGTTATGAATTGACTAAAATATGTGAGAATAAAAGTCATCTTTTAAATTTTTATTTTGTTTTTATTAGCTCCTTTATACATCAGTTTAATCCAAGGCTAAAATACATCTGTCTTTCTTTCATATTTTGGTGATAGACATAAAGACGTCGACAACATATGCTTTTATCTCCTAAGGACTAAATATATTCCTCTCCAAAACAATGGACAAGACGTCTTTGCAGCGTTACTTTGCCACACACTGAAGCAGCACAATACTTTTGGCAATCATATATGCACGCCTAAATTCTATGACATGCTGGCAGAGAATACATACATAAGATATCAAGCAGCAATGAACTTATGGGTGTTTTAACCTCTTCATTTTTGTCTTAATAAAGTTAGAAATACTTAAGAATACAGTGACCTCTGTGTTTATTATAAAGTTTCAGAATATAGTAAGGGGATAATAACCAAGTGTATGCCAGAGGTTCGAGATGAAAGACGGAGAGTATATCCTTGTAAATAGAATTTTACTCGTGTTAGAAAGAAAAAAAAAAAACTCCAGAAACTAATGGAACATATGCAACCAGTTAAATATACAAAATGACAGAATATTAACGTATTGGGAAAAGAATCCAGTGTTGTACTAATTTTAGAGCTCTTTTAAAGGTATTGAAAATATTTCAAAAAATCAATTTTGAGGTATATTTCAAATGTTAAGTAATAAGGGAAATTAACTTTACTCTCAATTCCGTTCTCCTTGAAACCAACAAAATTTTGTTGTCACGAAAAAAAATTACATGTGAATTGTGTTTTACCATCAAAGAAAAAAAAAAAAAAAAGAAAAAACGAAGAAATGTTGATCTTCGTCTAAACAACGTAAAAAGTTTAGCACCTCCGTTTCTACAGGTCAAGTCTTATCCTACGGGGATTACCTGGGATTTACAGCTCAGCTGGAAATATTTGCGGTGTCATAGAGCCCTAAAGACACAATGCTATAGAGTTAGTATGGTGAAAACTATTGTCTTTGTATATCAAGGAACATAAGAACACAATTGGCATACAATACATGTGTATATGTTACGGTCATTTTGGAAAATTGGTCATTTTACAAAATGCCCTTTCATTATGCAAAAACACCAAATACGTGGTGATTTTGTCCAATCAGCACGTAGCTAACCTAACTTAACCAACGATGATACTGATGATTTTGTAAATGGACCAAAATCTTAGCACTTTTGCAAAATGTCGAGATATTTTGGTCATTTTGCAAAGTGGCTACGAATTTGATCTTTTTGCATAATGGCCGGGCATTTTGTAAAATGCCCAAATTTCCAAAATGACCGTAATACATATACCTATACGTGCATGCATGCGTAAGCATGTAAATGTATATGTCCACATGTACGTTTACAGTACCGAAAATAACTAAGGATTGAAATTACAGTGAAAGTCAGCAGCTGCATTGCAGTGGCTGCTAAGTTCAAAGTTCCTATAAGGTCTTATGAATCGAACTTATTCTGCAGCAGCTGCTGAGTCCAGCTGCAAGGACCAGATAATATCAGAACACTGACACACAGAAACTGTCTACACAGGCCATCTAAACACTGGACAATAGTTAATCAGAGCTCAGCTGATTACATGGAGATAATTACATCTGAATTTATGATTCATTATTGTAGTAAATGCTAACAGAAAATAATAATTAGGATAACAAAAACTTAATTTCTGTTACCTCCGATTTAGATATAAGAAGGTAACTTTGTTAAAATGGTTTTATAATTTTTAACAGTGTTCAGTTTAGGAAATTTGCATTCGAGTAAGAATGAGTTTTAGGAATGGAAAAGTCACCACTGGAGAAGAGTGTATTAACAGACTCTTGGTATGGATAAATCTATCTCCTTTTGGTCTTAAGTACTTCGCGAATAAGTGGAATTAGCTTATCCTAATGTAGGACGCTTTGAGTTTTTCTTCTCATAAAAGGTAAGGCTAAACTTATTTCAAATACACATTCATTGAAATTTACAAGGTCATTTATCATCTAATACTCAAGGTGTAAGAGTTCATTTATACATAACAGTTTGATAATGTGAACAATGTGTTTTGCAGTTTATTTTCAAAGGTCGCCTATTGATAAGTCACAGGATTATCCACAAATGATGTATGAATTGTGGTGTAGATTTTAGGAAGATTTTGCGATTCAAGATTTACAAACTCAGAAAATATCATCTTAAAGATGAAAATAGATTTAACTCAAATTAGAAACGATGAGAAAAATAATCAACCAAAATAAGAAGAAACTTACATAGTCATCAGTTTTTATACAAAAATCTAAATATGAGAACAGTTGACTTTTTGGATAAAAAAAAACCCAATAAAGTACTAGACTTGTAATTTGAAATATATTTTAAACAAAAAAGATATTATTGAACCTATCTGGTTTTATATAACTTGACTTTAACCTGATGCAAATAAACCACATGATAAACCAATGTAATAAAGCTATTTTTAGAAACTAAATTTCAGAGTTGTGTTTATAAAATTACCTGCTTTGATAAATAAATATCGTATTAATAGTCTTACTCAACGTGTCAATTTGACTAACTTTTGAAAATAGATAGTGAGTTTATCACTACATACATACATAAAGAAATCTAATTTCATAAATACTTTGATAAATAAATTAGACCAAATATCAAATAATAATCAATTCTCTTTATTAAGTTTACCGCGAAATTTTTCAAGTTGAGAGACCATTATTCTTAAAATTAGGTAAACAAAAGTAGCAAATGAAATTTTATGAAACAATCTAGATGTCTGATCATCTCGAGAACGGCGTTAACATTTTTCATCGAAAGTAAATAGTGAGTTTATCAGTACACACATATATAAATACGATTACATAAATAATTTGACAAATAAAGTAGGCCAAATATCAAAAGATAAGTAATTTTCATTATTAAGGTTACCGTGAAATTACCTTTATTCTTAGAATTAAGTAAAAATCAGTAACAAATGAAATTTCATGAACTATGTCTAGATGTCTGATCATCTTGAGAACGGCGTTAACTTTTTGCATTCAAAATAAATAATGAGTTTATCACTAAATGCATATATAAAGAAAAACAATTATATAAATACTTTGACAAATAAATTAGGTAAAATATCAAATAATAATTAATTCTCTTTATTGAGTTTACCACGAAATTCTCAAAGTTGAGAGACCATTATTCTTAAAATTAAGTAAATAAAAGTAGCAAATGAAATTTCATGAAACTACAGTAAATCTAGATGTCTGATCATCTCGAGAACGGAGTTAACATTTTGCATCGAAAGTAAATAGCGAGTTTATCACTACATACATATAGAAAGAAATACAATTTCATAAACAAATTAACAAATGAATTAGGCCAAATATCAAATAATAAGTAATTTTCTTTATTAAGGTTACCGTGAAATGACCTTTCTTCTTATAATTAAGTAAACATCAGTAGCAAATGAAATTTCATGAACTAAGTCTAGATGTCTGATCATCTCGAGAACGGAGTTAACTTTTTGCATTGAAAATCAATAGTGAGTTTATCACTACATACATATATGAAGAAATACAATTTCATAAAAAAATTAACAAATGAATTAGGCTAAATATCAAATAATAAGTAATTTTCTTTATTAAGGTTACCGTGAAATTACCTTTCTTCTTATAGTTAAGTAAACATCAGTAGCAAATGAAATTTCATGAACTAAGTCTAGATGTCTGATCATCTCGAGAACGGAGTTAACTTTTTGCATCGAAAATCAATAGTGAGTTTATCACTACATACATATATGAAGAAATACAATTTCATAAATACTTTGATAAATGAATTAGGCGAAATATCGAATAATAAGTAATTCTCTTTATCAAGGCTACCAAGAAATTCTTCAAGTTGAGAGACCTTTATCCTGAAAATTAAAATTTCAGTAGCAAATGAAATTGCATGAAACTAAGTCTACAGTAGATGTCTGATCATCTCGAGAACGGCGTTAACATTTTGCATACTTAAATTTCAAGACTTATTTCGAAGGAATTTTGAGAAATAATGGGTATTTGGTCAGAATTGCTGTTTTCGCTAAACAAATCGGTAATAATTTCGAAATGTTAAAATCTTTTAATTGTTACAATAGAAATATATTCTTTACTTAAGGATTTGGAATCAATTATTACAAATTATAGACTTCAAATTAGTTAAATCTAATTAGTTATCCATCTCTTGCAAAAAAGATTTTATGAGTCAAAGCTTAAGGAAGTAATAATAGATTTCTATGGTAGAGGTATTCCGTGCAGCCTCTATATACTGTACATCTTTAATCAAAGGTGAATTAGTGGCAAACAAGCCATCTGAAGTACAGAAAACCAGTTCTCAGAAGAAATATTAATATTTTCTCAATGTTGGTGATCTTTGCCGAACGCCGAATAATTGCTGAAGGCTTTGTTAAGTTACACACGCCATTTAAGAGATTTTCAGAAAACTTGATAACTAAATGATGTAACTCATAGACTTCCCCATAGAGTTGCCAATTCTATGAAGCTAAACTACTCCCAAAAAAGTATTGTCAGCTCTGAAACAGATCACTGTTTCAAGAAGAAGAAAAAAACAAAGCAAGCAATACTATACTACTTTGAATATAAAAACAAACAAGATACTATGCTTAAAATAAATACAAACAAGATACTATGCTTAAAATAAATACAAACAAGATACTATGCTTAAAATAAATTATAACTAGTGGACCAAAAGTATACACGACGCATATTACCAAATTTACTCCAAAATAACTAGTTATTATCATATATATGCATATACATGAATATATATAGGTATATATATGTGTGTTCATAGGTTTGTTTAAAAAGAAAATATTAGAAACTATCTGAAGTTGACATTTTCTTTACTATGAACCCTTTTTTTCTCTCCTTGCTTTGAAAGGGGGCGAGGCTGAGAAGGAGTCGTATACATAATTTTTAAACACAGCTTTAGTCACAATAAAATGCCATTAACTTAAATAAATAATAATAATCATAATAACAATAATAACAATGATAATAACAATAGTTGCAATAATAAATATTCTTTTAGATATACAGTATATTATCTTATAAATACCTTTCTTCATAATTGTGACTTTAGAAAGCATTCCTATATTTTTTCTTTATATATCATTATCCATAGGTACAAGGATTCTTCATAAGAATTAAAGTAAGTAGCATAGGATACCACCATATCAGTTTTCAGTTCGCAAATTAGCAATATCTATTACAATATTAGAATCGATGAAACACAAATGAATGGAGCAAATGATTACGTATCTCATAGGACTTTAGAAACTAGGTCTCTTTTTCCTGAGGAAGAGAAAGACCGGGAATAACATATGAAGGGAACAGGATATGTAATGATTCTTTTCATTATTTTAGCGATGCACAAAAGCATTTTTGAGAATGATATAAATTTTTCAACATCATAAGAGATCTACAAAGCATTACAATTTTTATCCAGATGATTCAAGATTTTTTACCATTTGACAAAATCAGATTTTGTATATTTTTCTTTCTGGAAATTTAAAACCTGAATTACATTGGAAGTTAAGAATTTCAAATCTTGAAATATGAAAAAAAATATATTCA
This sequence comes from Palaemon carinicauda, assembly GCF_036898095.1. Classification (NCBI taxonomy): domain Eukaryota; kingdom Metazoa; phylum Arthropoda; class Malacostraca; order Decapoda; family Palaemonidae; genus Palaemon; species Palaemon carinicauda. The sequence goes on from NC_090739.1 coordinate 71,013,791, forward strand.
GGGATTGTCCATATGAGCTGTGCTTAGAAAATATAATATATAATCACATGACCATATGATCAATCATTACCCCTTCCCCATTCTTGAACTCCTCATTATTTTCATCTTCTTTTCTTTCAAATGAGGCTGTTTTTTTTTTTTTCCACGAAGACCTTCAAAAGTAGGAATCTCCTTATTTCATTTGATTCACTTTTACATCGTCGGAATTGAAGCCCCGCATTGATGGCAGGAATTCGCCCTCCCGTTCATTTCGCGCATCGAATGTCGTGTTTCAGCTTCGGGCGAGGACGACTCCTCCAGGTCAGCCTCGTTGATGGCATCGTCAAGGATCACCCCCTTCAGGTCAGGAACAGATATGCTGTCGTCTACACTCTTGGAACGTCTTCGGCTATGAGGGCTGGACATGTCATCCGTTTGCACAGCTGTCGCAAAGAGAGGTCGGAGTTAAGTGTCTGGTAATCATGTGAAAGAGTTTGACATAGTACACGCACCCATAATATACACTCACGCATCACTAGCTACGAATGGTAATAAACAAACTAACATTGACACTCATTCGTATACTTAATACTCTTTTAGGCACTCTCACACACATACGTGCATACACATATCTTATATACCGTTAATACACACTAAAATCAACAGTAAATATACTATCACGTCTCTTATAATACTCTCGTTGGTAACAACACAAGCATACATTCTTTCATACAAAAATTAAAGAGCATGAAGGCATACTCAAAATGAACAGAGCCTAACAGAGTTGGCATACTATTATTTTGTATATGGCTCTACATTTTGTATATGGCTCTACAGCTGAAATAAAGAATTTGAATTTGAATTTTGAATATACATTCAAACATAAATTTCTTGGGCATACATACATACATACATACATACATACATACATACATACATACATACATACATACATATAAATTAACTCGTGTGAATGCATACTAGCATTAAAAAAAAGGGAGTACATATCATTACACTCTATCTAATCACCAAAGTACAAATTCTTCAATAAATCATTAGTTCTAAATAATCATGTAACTACCACAATGTTTAAGATTTGGATAAAAAAAGTCAAAGCAAAGTCCCTTGACAAGAATATATAGTAGAATTTAATTCTCGTTGTATAATGAGAAAATAAATTAGCATCTAATTCTTAAGAAACAAGTTTTATTCCATTATAGTCTATCTTTAAGAAATACATATTTGGGGATTAAGAACATAGATTTATAGGTAGTCAGAAGATTTGAAATAGGCCTACGAGAGAGATTTTAAAGATATACTCACTAATTACGACTGAAAAAGGGAGAAAACTATACATGGCCTTGGAAAAATAACCTTTATCCTCAACAAACAGAATGTCAAAAACAGATCCACCTGAAAATTAATGAGAGAGAGAGAGAGAGAGAGAGAGAGAGAGAGAGAGAGAGAGAGAGAGAGAGAGAGAGAGAGAGAGAGAGAGAGAGAGAGAGAGAGAATTTGTTAGTAATCCAAACTGCCCTGTATGTTGCTAGTACAAAGAATTCAGTTGAAATCAAACTTACTCTCGCAGCTCAAGGATGATGTACATAAATAGTCCCATTTTCGAGCAGTCTGATAACCTCTAGAATTCAAAGAATTATGGTGTTACAGATAAATGAAAAACAGGGATCATCATTGTTGCCAGAAGTAGTAAATAAATTAAAAAGGAAAGTGATTCTTTTGTGAAAAAAAAATACTTATTTTTCAACTGTTTAATGTATATAAAAATCATATGAAATTATATATCAATTAAAAAATATAGAAGTAGAAATAAGATAATAAAAAAAATAAGTGTAAATAGAATGTTTCTTAATGCATTTAAATAAAACAATTGAAATTATATCTGATAATCAATGAAATATCCCATTTGTAAGTAGAGTAGATGGCCTTACCTTTCGTTAAAAAAGTATGCTTCTTGTTACCATGCCCGACTGAGTTTTCAAAGAAAAAGGAAAACTTAGCAAAACACAAAACTCACTGTAGAAAAAAAAACAAACAAACTAGCAAACACAATTTACAAAAACAGAAAATGGTGTTTGAAATCCAGTAGTAATTTTGATTTACAATATCAATATGAAATTTAACAGAAAAAAAAGAAGCAAAAATTGTGAATGAATTTGAAATAAAATTCATCAAATACAAAAAATAAATTTTTATAAGATGCAATTTTGATGAGTTGATTGGCAGAATAATAGCGAAAGTTTATGGCTGAAAGAATTAAATTAACATAAAAGCTGTAAGTTTTGATTTAACAGTAAAATAAAAAAAACAAGCAAACAAACAAGAAAAAAGGCAAATAAAATCCATGAGATATATCTTTCATAACACAAGAAACAAAAATTAAAGCCCCCCCTTTTTTTTTTCTTGCCAAGCCTTTAGAAAACTAACAACATCACGAAAGTCATTCTTACCACAGACGGTTTTGAGTCTCCAGCCGACATCTTTAAAAACAAAGAAAAGAAAAATTGAAGCAAAAACATAAATTGTTGAGAGAAGTTAAAAGATGTGTGATAAGTGAAAGAATTATGATAAACAAAATCAAATAAAAGTATTAGATGCACACAAATAATATATAACTTTCGTGAAGCAACAGTAAGTTCAGTGTCAACTTCAATCAGGAAATAGGTCTAATAATATTTAGCCTAATTTTGGAAAAGAAAGATCTAGATTCGAGAGCATCTGCTAGTGATATCTCTAGAGAGCAGTAATTATATATATATATATATATATATATATATATATATATATATATATATATATATATATATATATATATATATAAATATAAACATAAAGGATTAAAGTTGCTTGCAAGTTTTATGACCATGACCACCATTTGGGTTTTGGTGCCCATCATATGTAAACAGGCGTAAAAGCAACTCCATTGTCTGAGCCCAAATTCTCAAAATAAAAGAAATGTCAAAATTCTTGTGATCATTATACCACACTTGAAGAGGCATGGAAAACATTAATTTCTTTGATAATTTATCTTTCTATCTAGGATATTAAAGTCTCTTCTTAATGAAGAAATTTATCATATATATTTTTCCGCTTTGCTATTGAAGTCGTTCTTCTCAGCAAAATCCTAATCAAACGAAGGATTTAGATGACGTGGACATTTTAAGCATAGCTTAAGTACTGCCAAAATATTTGTAATTTTATGTTAAAGTGATCCTAAGATGCTTCGAATTATAATAACAAAAACTGATAGATGGGAACTATACAGGCCACTTACCACATTTTCTTTTCGCACTTCGCAGTACTCTTCTGCTCGGATGCCTTAAAGAGAGTCAAACATTAAAAGAAAGAATAAAAAAAAACACAGGAGGGAAAATTTCATACGCTTATAAACTGACAAATAATATAAACATATACTTAAAGAATGAAATAAATAAAAGTCAACTGAATCATCAATCTGAATTGTGAAAATCATAATAAAGTAAACAATAGGTCGAGAGATTAAGGAAACAACTTATCAACTGAAGAGAATGAAATCTTTTGATAAACAAGGTAAAACAATAATAAGCAACTAAATATAATTATGAAAAAAAATTAATGCATTTAAATATATATATATATATATATATATATATATATATATATATATATATATATATGTATGTATATATATATATATATATATATATATATATATATATATATATATATATATATATATATATATATATATATATATATATATATACATATATATATGCATATATGCCTATATGCATATGTATGTGTGCGTGCGTGCGTGTATACGAGTGTGTCTTTGTACATATGCATCTGGCAGCTTAAGCTTACGTCTCAGTGCAAGTGTGATAAAAAAAAAAAAATTACTTACTTAGAGGGGGTGGTTCGATTACTTTGTTGGAGACCACTTGGGCCTGCCCCTTCATCATTGCCGTCTGTTTATTTTAGAGAAAAAACAAAAATAAATCATTAAAGATAACATCGAAGGGAAACGGGAGAAAGTAAGAGGAAAAGAGGCCCAATACCTGAATCCAACATTTCTCCGCGCTCATAGTACTCCGTCTCCACACTGTTCTCCCTCATGGTGGGCATCCCGTTGGCCGTCTTGGCTGAGCTGACCAGCGTCGTCACTATGTCCATGCGGGAATCCAGCGAATACTGCTTTCCAGCCATCAGCATTCCCTTGATTCGTCGCCGCATTGCTGGAACAAAGGCACTAGTCCCTACTTTCTGTTTGGAAATTTACTGGAATGATGTTTAAAAAGGACTAACTAGACTAGTATCGATTTCAAGGCCCATAACACCCTCTTTTTTATATAACTAATAAACTAGGCTTCTGATTTAATGTGAAACCGGATCCACCAGAGTTTGAGACACCGACTTAATTAAGAAAAATGGATTCAGGCATCTACTGCGTATTATTGTCTTACTTTATATCGAGAAATGTCATCTTAATTTTGCGGGCATCGTAAGAACGGAAATTAAGACCTGGCAACTAGACGTAGAATAACGTGTGTCGACCATGACGTGGCCCCATTTCTGTATGGCTATCAAATGATATATAAGTTGTAGTAAATTGTACTGCTCTTTGATAGAATCTAAAGATACTGTTTAGTTATTATGTTTGAATAAACTCCTTTTTAGCTTCACTTGTGTAAATTTTTAGTTAATAGGTAATTCTTACCAAAAAGAAAACAAAAAATAAAGATCTTGGATGGCAGTCAGAGGGGTGATATGCAACGCAAAGTACACGCCTGTTAGATATAGACATTGACAGGGGCTCCTGCTGACGCCTTGCTTACTGCCTACTATTGGCATTTTATATCATGTCTAGAATGCTTCACCATTGTCCAAGAGGCTGTTGTAATGCTTTTGTGTTGCGACTCTCAACATACTACAAGAAGGAACAAGACAACAATAAACTGAAGATTGGATTGAATAGGCTGGCATCATGTTGCCATGTTTAATGGCGTACCCTCACGGACATGTATAGTTGAATATTATGCATTATCAGATTCTCTCTCTCTCTCTCTCTCTCTCTCTCTCTCTCTCTCTCTCTCTCTCTCTCTCTCTCTCTCTCTCTCTATATATATATATATGTATATATATTTATTCATTTACTTATGTATGTATATCTATATTCTATTTCAATCTTGTAACCTTTATCATAAAGATGTTAACTGCTATACTACTATGTATACTACACTCATGGTTAATAAAGTGTTGCTATCCTTTCCCTCCGTCCAATCCTCAGGCTTATGAAATGTTTATAATGATCATATTATGTGCGCCCCTCAACAATCATTCCATAACTTCAACCCATTAATGATTGCATACCTGCATTGAAAAATAAAAAACACCTCATCTCTATCAAAGGTATATATATATATATATATATATATATATATATATATATATATATATATATATATATATACATATATATATATATATATATATATATATATATGTGTGTGTGTGTGTGTGTGTGTGTGTGATTTATTGTACTGATATAATGATAACTATACAGAAAGGGGGGCGTGGCAGGTGTAAACGTCACGAGGCTCCACGTCATTCTGCGCCTAGTTGCCAAGTCTTAATTTCTGTTCTCACCACGCCCACAAAATTGAGATGACATTTCTTGATATAAAGTAGATGCTTGATTCCATTTTTCCATATTAAGTCGGTGTCTAAAACTCTGGTAGTTTCGGTTTCACATTAATCAGAAGCCTAGTTCATTTGTTATATTAAAAAAGGAGGGTGTTATGGGCCTTGAAATAGATAGTAGGTGGGTGTTGTGTTGGGATCAAGGGCTGATTGCTAGTGATGCGGAAAGGACGTTAATTTGTATTATTTCCTTTTATTTTTAATGATTTGATAGTTGTTTACTGTATCAGATTATTCTAGATTTCTAAAGGTTTCAATTTTTAGAGATATTTTATGAAGTAAAGGGTGTGCTATTTCTCATTCTGTATTTCCAAAACTACCAAACTTGTATTTTAATCTTATTTGTACGCATAAAGATTTTGTTTTTTCAAGCAGGGTACATCCAAACATATAAAGCACACTTACTATATTGACACTATTTGCTAAAAACAGACTTGATGGTCTAAAGCTAGAAGCTTTACGGTAAAGAAATCGTACAAACGTTAATTCTTGCCGATAACTTCTGAAAACAGAGCACATCTATATGATTTAGGAACGATCTTTGTAATACTACTTAATAATATTTTATATTTAGTTAGCGCAGAGTAATACAAGATTAGATTTCCTTTAGGAGGATATATACAATACTACTTAAGAACATCTATTTTTTATTTAGTGAACGCAGAGTAGGACAAGACTGTATTTTCTTTAGGAGGAAATATAAAGGACTCATGCAATCGCGGCCATGAAAGCTGAAGGAAAGACTGGCTAAGAAGTTACCTCGTCACTTTCTATGTAACAGAAGGCTGAACCAGAGTCCTTACAGTCCTATTCTGTAGGTCTTGGCAGAATCTCAATCTCACCTTCATTCTATCCCTGTTTGATGACCTTCGCTGTCAGCATTATGAATATAAACGTTAATTCTAAAAGGAATGAATGATATAATGAAGTATGAATGATAGAAAAAGAGCACAATTAAAAGGAGCAAACTGGATGGGATGGGTCTTCAGGAGGTAGAGCTAGGGCGGGGCTGGGGAGGGGCCACTATTAGAACTTTGCTAAAAACTACTAAAAATCCACATAATTAGCGTATAACTGAATGCAGGGAAAGCACATGAAAGGTAACAATGTTTATTAAAAAAATGGAGTTTGGTTGTAGGGAACTACAACAAAATATTACTACATGTGAAAATTATCACAACTAGTACTAAAAATCATTTGGTCATGTAACATAAACATCAAAGAGAAAATTCAGGCATACATATAATTAATTTAGAATTTCATAAGGCAAGATGAGGAATAGAAATATGTTGAACATTTTAGTGGCAGTGATTACTCAGTATCCTTATAGATCCTTACTAGGGATTTGAGAATCTAAGAAGATTGATTTCAAATGTAATGTCTAGCAGGCGTTATATTAGTGGATCGTTACTCTAGGAATCTTTATTCAAGTTATAGGAACTTAAAACCAAAAAATACAAAGCACTGAAGTTCATGAAACAAAGTAATCACTGTAAAGTTTACAAAAGGAATATGTAAAAATATTATTAATAAGTAAGAAGCACTTATAAATTTCACCATACATTTTAATCAAAATGCTTACTCGAGAATAAGCAAAACCATGCGAATCTGAATGATAATTGAAAATAAAACATCTTAAAGATAACCTGAAAATAAAAAAAAAAATTACATTTATTGCACAGATATTGAACATGCAGACGTGACATAAAGTAAAAAAAAAATATCTGATATATCAAAAATATATGAAAGACAGCCTATGGGAGTTATGCAACGCGTGCGGCAAAAAAAAAAAAAAAAAAAAAAAAAAATAAATAAATAAGAAAAAAGAATCTTCTAAACGTGCAACTGTTATTACGCACATAAAATGGAATACGGAAATGAACGAACAATTAAAAAATAAAACAAGACTGTAATACGAACGAAGAGTTACACGTTATCCGAGCAGTCCATTCATCTACGCATACCTTTCCCTGGCGAATCTTGGACATCTAGTTTGAGCTGCTGCAATTTCTTAGCAAACTCAAATAGAACATCGCTGTTGTCAAAGATAGCAGCGAATGAACCGTTGACGATCTTGGGGGACATTGGCGAATTGGCCAACAATAGTGAGGTTCCAAAGTTTGGATTCTTGCGTGTGTCTATAGAGACAGTGGAAAGAAGGGCGTCACACGAAGAGGTTCGTTATGGGAAGATAGATATAACCAACAAATGGAATATAAATTCAATGGGAAGTATTATCTATAAACTATCGTAATGGAATTAGGCATTTACATTCATAAATATATTACAAATTAATGATTACTATGATGCATAGTATCTTCTACTGGCAGAGCTATTAACTATTTCGGAATGGCGGTTTCAAACGATTTGACAAGAGAAAATTCTGATTAAGTTGGGTTCTTTCAAAAGGCTTGTGAAGCTAACCACTACTTGAGACTAAATGACTTACAGCATTATCACGTAAAAAGGATTTCAGTCGACGCACATTATCTTGGCAGGAGGAAAATTAGTTTGATTAACTAACTTTCAATTTTAGCGAAAATGGTTGTTTTTACATTGAGAATATATCTAACGATAAAGAGAATATAACGATCACAAATTAATATTAGGTATCTATATCTACCTCCGAAAAAAAATGGCTGAAATTTGAAAACGAAAAATAGTTAAAAATTGCATTACTTATTGTTGAAGAAATTATGTTACTTTATTTGAGATGCCGCCATCTTAGAATGTTGTTTTAGTTTCCACACAAATAGTTATCAACATACAAATGTTGTTAGATAAAGCAATGCTGGACATCGGAAGTTATAGGATCCCTCTAAATATAGTCACTTCATAGATATGATATCATATGGGTAATATAACATATTAAGGTACAATATTGATTAGGTAAGAAATGACTCAGGTTAAATAGCCATTATATATATATATATATATATATATATATATATATATATATATATATATATATATATATATGTATTATATATATGTATATATATGTATATATATACATATATATATATGTATATATATGTATATATATATATATATATATATATATATATATATATATATATATATATATATATATATATATGTATGTATATAAAGAGAGAGAGAGAGAGAGAGAGAGAGAGAGAGAGAGAGAGAGAGAGAGAGAGAGAGAGAGAGAGAGAGAGAGAGAGATATTCAGCCAATACTTGCCCTTAAGGAAGACTCGCGTTCTGTGCTCCTCTCCTGCTGGTGTCTGAGACAGGACCGCGGAAGCTGTGGCCCTGATAACATTCCAGTCGCGAGTCAGATCATCTACTGTAGTGTACTGGGAAGTCACGGTGAACCTAGGAAGCAACGAGAAAGTTGCTAAGAATGTGTTCAAGACAGGTAAGGGAAAATGCACGAAAGAAGGGGATTTACGTTTTTATATGTATCCCTATACACGTATTGTACATGTTAGTACGTAAGGATATGACTTGAATGATGTGTACGGTTCAGTTATATCACTATTCTTTTTTAAGAATAATGTGCAGCTAGATCATTTTAAGCAGAATATTATAAATTTTAGGTAATGATTATCAATATTGATTAGATTAGTAAAATAATATAAGAAACCCATGAAGTTTCACTTTGTCAATAAAAAAAAAATAGTTTCTATGTAGATTATTATGAATTTTATGTGATAGTTTTTTTTATATTGATTAGAATAATAGAATTATAAAAAAACTAAACCCACAAAGTTTCACTTTGTCAATACAAAAAATATTATTGGTATATATGTAAAATGTCTACTACTGTTCAAAAACAATTCTATAGAGAAAGTGAAGATATCTTTAAACCAAATTACTTAGAGTTAAAGATATTATGAAATTTAATTATACGAACCTTATGACGTATTTCCCTTTGAGGGAGGCAGGCACGCAGTGCACTTTGCCCTCGGAGTTCATCTTCTTCAGCAACTTCTCCGTAAGCTCGTTCTCGCCCTTCAGTCGAAAGACGACCATGCCCAGGTGGCGAGCAGCCGGGATCTCGAACCTGGGGTCTGATCTTACGAAAGCCTCGAACTTGGCTGCCAATCTTACGCTCTGTGGAGACAAGATTTACGAATTGGACAGTTACAGTCTGTATATAAAATTCATATTTGGAATTCATATTCGTACACACACATACACACTTTATATACATATATATATATATATATATATATATATATATATATATATATATATATATATATATATATATATGCATATATATACATATGAATATGCATATATACATACACACACACATATATATATATGTATATATATACATATATATATATATATATATATGTATATATATATGTATATGTACATATACACACGCACACACACGCACATATATATATATATATATATATATATATATATATATATATGCATATATATATATATATATATATATATATATATATATATATATATATATATATATATACACACACACGTATTATGCGAGGTAATTGTGCCAAGAAAATAGCAATGGTCTGCTAACCCAATTACTAAACTCTCTGAAGGCAGGAAGGGTCTATCTTACTGGGATAAGACATTGTAAAATCTTTCTCTTTATACATATATATATATATATATATATACATATATACATATATATATGTATATATATATATATATATATATATATATATATATATATATATATATATATATGTGTGTGTGTGTGTGTGTGTGTGTCTATGTGTTTATGCGTGCATGCGCTGGTGAATGTGTGCAAGCATTTAAAAATAGAATAAAGTATGGCAAAGTCCACTTATTGCATGCGACACAATATTATATACGACATTTCCAGACTTCGCATTTCAGTATTGCCAGGACCCTGACTCACGACCAGGGAGAGTTTTCCTAAACCTACGAATGTTTTTCCTACCTATTTCTTATTTACATGGACATGGAAGAAGAGCTGATATGGCAGCCATGCTCATGCTATTTGATAGGACATTGGCCTTTATAGTCACTCGAGCAAGAATGTACTCGGAGTGGTGGAGGGGGGTCCACGAGCGACAAGGGAGAGCCGTTGTAGGGGAGGGAGAGCAACAGGCTTGGGTTCCCGGATGTTGGAATCTGAATGACAATATGCGGTTAAACTTAATGTATTTTCCATGTACGAATGCCCTTCCTCATACGTTTTCTAAGAGGATGTTTCTCGTTTTTCGTTCTACTTGCAGAGATGGAATAACGTCTTTTGGACGTTTCATGATGTCATCGACGTGTATATTTTTTTTTTCGTTTTACCGATAGCTACAGCTATATTTTTAGTGGTTATTAATTGTAAAAAAAGTAAATAGAGTTTTTGCAATAATAATTTTTCCATCATTACGCCAGTCTCATTAAAGTTCATTGCATCTCTACTCTTGAAACAGCTGAAAACGAAATGTTTTTTGTTATTCTCAAAATGAAATGAAAATTTAAAGAATGAAAAGCAACATTGGCTCTGAAGTATGTCTACTTACAATTATTTTAGTTATACAAAATTTTTTAGAGAATGAAACTTTTAGCAAAGAATGTGTGTGCATATGTATATAAACACCTAGGTTTCAAATCTTCTAGTATTATGGGATGAGATGGCTACGCTTATATATATATATGTATATGGATAAATATCAACACAATCTCATGCTCAAATAGAAATAAATTTCTACCTCATACTTGGATTCGAGCCCTAGCCCCTTCTAATGAAGGGCCAGGTCGATTCCAACCATGTCACCAGAGGCCTCAGGTGACATGGTATGAATCGACCTGGCCTTTCATTAGAAGGGGTTAGGGTTCGATCCTAAGTATGAGGTAGAAATTTATATATATATATATATATATATATATATATATATATATATATATATAAAACATATTTACCTTCATCTCTTACAGAAATCTACTTCACGCAATATCACTTCTTACAGAAATAAGGAAAGTACTTGGATGTGTTCACACAACTACAAACGCTACATGAATGAAATAGATAGTTGACCATACCTCCCTAATGTGTTTCTGTAAACCTTTAACTCCGAAGCTCCGAATAACCCACCAAAGCTTCAGAGAGCGGAATCGTTTGCTCAATCCTACTTGCCAGTGCTTGAGTGAGAGTAAATCCATATAAGTGATTATATATTCAGAATATTTATCGTTGATATGTACATATGATCTATGATAAATTTATTGATTTTTCTTTTAAAATGCTAATGTTTCTTTAAGAATATTTTGGCAAATTATTTCAGAGCAATCAAAGACGAAAGAGTTATCTACTTACCATGAAATCGATAGCCAGGCCTGTATGGGAACAATGAAAAGACGTTTTGTCAATAACATACAATTCCAGAAAAAACATTATAAAGTTATATACATATGTCAAAAGCGAACAAAACAAGCATATCACGTTTTCTTTGAAGAATAAATTCCATTGTCATAATAAAGTAATTTTCATAGACAAGATAAAAAGCTATGGAATATATCTGTTTTGAGAATTCAAATCGGTTGGAAGAAACAGAACTACCAAATTACGAGCTAACCTGTGTTCTCATGTTGAAGATAGATAGGATCAACATTGAAACCACGATGAAGCGCCTGGCTGTCTCTCACCCTGTTCGAAGAAAAAAGAAAAAAGATAAATAATTAAATTCATTCTCGATTAGTAGAAAGTAATTTTCAGCATAATACATGGATTCACTATCAAAAGGCTGCGAAGATTGGTGAGGTTGAGATATTTTACTTAAAGTGGTCTATGCTAGTTCATGACACCATTTATTATGGCTTTGTAGCATTTTAGTCACGTAGTTAAGACGGTCAACATCTTTACTTTCAAAGAAATTTGATCTAATTAGATAGCGCATCTTTATTCACACTTATCGGCAGGTGATCGTATCCTCTTATTGTTAGCCACATGACCACTGTTTTGAAACTTTTGGTTGTGCCATAGCATTTCATTCCGGCTTTCATTAGTCTTAGGTTCGCACATCCATACTTGAGAAGGCATTTAAGCATTCTTTGTACATTGATTGATTAAGACACCAATTTAGTTTAATGTTATATTGCCCATTGATGTTTGATATTAGGTATCTGCAAAAACGTATATTTATTTAAATTCGTCTCTACTTATTCATTTTTATATTTGATGTCATTAGGTACACACACATACAAAACACACCAAACACACACACACACACACACACACATATATATATATATATATATATATATATATATATATATATATATATGCATATAATCAAATAAAATCTTTTTATTTCAATTTACAATAGCATATTTTTAGTGCCAGCCCTTTCTCTTTTGCTTACCGCTATTCTTTTGTATGAGGGGATTGTGTTCCGTGGAAGCTTTTTATATAAATTCACAGCCCTTTGGTTCGTTCCATTTTAAAAAACAATGTTCATTAGGGATGTTAGAATAATGACATTACAGCATTGCATTTCATTATTGATAGTGAAACTTGGCAAGGAAACACCGTAGTGTTATAGAACGAAATATTTTATAGATTAGAATATAAAAAGTAGTATGTACGCAAAGAATAGATTACCGTATGAGCACATACGTCTCCCTTTCTCAGGCTAACCCTTTCCCTCCCTTTCTTTTTTCTCCCGTTATACGCTTCTTTACAACATTCCTTTTCTTTATGCTCCGCACTCCCTTCTCCCCACTCCCCCACCCAGTCGTTTCAACAGCAGCCCCTCGCCTGATAACAATATGTCTTTCCTGCACACATATGCAAAAGAGGTCTCTTACCCAGTGTGGTGTGATATACATACAAAGACTCATAAGATACTATCGCATGAATGTCTTGGACACCCACTGGCTAGCTTTAGAAAAATAGGGCAAAATATACACGTTTCTATAATTCACGTTAATTCATTTTTTTCGTGTTTAAAAAAGTACAGATGCACTTATGCACTTTTATAACTGTACGTCAGGCCTATGTACAGTAACTCAAGTATACACACGTGCATACCCACACAAACACACACACACACACACACACACACAGTATATATATATATATATATATATATATATATATATATATGTGTGTGTGTGTGTGTGTGTGTGCATATCTATTTTTATAGATATGTAATCATAGCTATGTCTTTACATAAATAAATGCAAAATTATGTTTACGAGCATAGTCCAAAGACTGTATTTTCAAGGATAATCAGTAAAAGATCTCTGGTTAGATTCGAGACAGAACTAAAATTCTAAAGACTATTGAGGCCAAATTTATCTTTTATAATGAAATCTTAAACAATGAATAAGGTATCTGATAGTTAGACAACCGTGGAGGATCATAGCCATAAAAAAGATTAGCAGAGGTCAAAAAACATATTCAATAAAGTTTGTGGAGAATTAGAAGGCGTCGTAATTGGCTGTCTTGGAGACGCGTTGCTTCATTCAACGGAAGAGGTCTGATCGACGTGTGATCAATAGTAACATGTTGCTCTCAAAGGAGCTATGAGAGAGAGAGAGAGAGAGAGAGAGAGAGAGAGAGAGAGAGAGAGAGGAGAGAGAGAGAGAGAGAGACTATTGGCCACATAATCTCATAGTTTTTCATTATGAATAGACCTCATCTGGAAAATCATCCTTTCCTTGCTGAGATCCAGACGTTGCTTTTTCATGAAATTTTCTTTACATAAACATTTTATCAGTCAATGTAACGCTGTGTGCGCATATCTGTGTGCAATGAAAGTTCAGAGTTACTCTTTTAACACACGTGTGAACATACTGTAAATGGAAACCCAAGCACACACATAGACACCCACATTTATATATACTATATGTGTTTGTTTTTCCCATGACAGTAACAGTAATAAGCCTAAGATTAATGTCACTACCATACTTTTAAGCATAACATAATTGAGTACAAATTGTGGTATGAATCAGCCAGCGAGTGTGGGTGTTTTTATTTTCGGATCTAATGGTAAAGTTTTGTGTGAATATATATATATATATATATATATATATATATATATATATATATATATATATATATATATAACTATACTCTATAAGTGTTTATGTATCTACGTATATATCTATGGGCTTATATACATGTTTCACCATAGACTACCACTCGCTTACTGGTGCAGCACACGCATAAAAACACGTACATACGTACATGAATACATGACCACTTATACAGTATAGATATACTTGAATATATATATATATATATATATATATATATATATATATATATATATATATATATATATATATGTATATATATATATATATGTATATATATATATATATATATATATATATATGTATATATATGTATGTATATATATGTGTGTGTATGTATATATATACATATATATACACACACACATATATATATATGTAAATAAGATAACCCACAATGTATAAAACATTAAATTATTTAGTTTTTGAAGGGACCATCTCCCTTCCTCTTCAGAAAACAAATGGCTTTTTGAAAAAGAGGTAAGACGTAAGGGCTTTTTATCTCTTACGAAACTTTCTGTACCTCTTTTTCAAAAATTTGGTCCCTTCGAAAGCTAAATAAATTTCATTTTTCATACATTGTGGGTTATTTTATTCATCATATATATATATATATATATGCATATATATATATATATATATATATATATATAAATATACACACCGTCGGTTACTGGTTCATTCATACCTCCATCCGTACTCATTTACATAAGTTTGAAAGTATGATACAACAGTGACACTAATCTTTGTCTTATTTCAGTTTCTGTCAATGGAAACACACGTACACACATATATGTATATAGAAATGTGTGTGCCTGTGTATTTTCTTATGCTTGGGTGTGTATGTTTATTTATATGTTTGGTATCTCAAAACTATTATTGTAATAATTGCATGTGTTTCATTACCCGATAAAAAGTTTGCGTAAAGAATTTTCATATCAGGCACATTCATAATGAAAAACAATAATATTTACATTTTGTGGCTAATACACACACATACTCTCTCTCTCTCTCTCTCTCTCTCTCTCTCTCTCTCTGTCGTGTTTACCTTGAGAGCTAGACGTTACTATTGATCACATGTCAATCAGACCTCTTCCGCTGAATGAAGAGACACGTACCCAAGACATTAACTTATGTAGTGAACGACTCTTCATGTTTGTTTTGCTATCATTTGCAATTATTCTTACCTTGCCATCACTATTACTTTTTGGGCGATATTTTGACCATATCTATCTATCTATCTATCTATCTATCTATCTAATTGTCGAAGTCTTTGATCTCCACTTCTTAATGATATGGTTCTTTTCAACTTTTTTCCAAAACAAATACTGAAATCTGAATAACATTCTAGTTAATTATATTTAGAGAAATAACAGCAAACAATTTAAACGATGAAGTCAAGTTATTACGCGAAGACTTTACCGAACAACGAAAGTATCAGACAGAGCCGTTCAGTGCCCGAGACTTTAAAAAAGGAATTTTGAGCCTATACTTACCACATGGCCGTGCAGTCAAAATGAACCATTAGCCACTTGGATGGATTGAAAGCAATGGAATGCGCATACTCGATGCCCTTCATGTAATGTCGGAACTCAGGACAGATGAAAGCAGCCCCGGCGTAGGCGGCGTCCACGTGAAGCCACATATCGTTTTCCTGGCCTGCACCAAGAAGAATGAAATAATAACCATTAGGAGACTGAAGTATTTTTGATTGATGTTATACTACGCCATTCCTATTAATCTTCAATATATCTCAAAACAGCTGCTTATATCGCTTGAAAGTAGGAAGGGGGTGTTATGAATAATTTTGATATGTATC
The DNA here is from genome assembly GCF_036898095.1 of Palaemon carinicauda. Classification (NCBI taxonomy): domain Eukaryota; kingdom Metazoa; phylum Arthropoda; class Malacostraca; order Decapoda; family Palaemonidae; genus Palaemon; species Palaemon carinicauda. Next base: position 71,030,315 of record NC_090739.1, read on the forward strand.
GTATACCATTGTGAAAGGGAAAATTGATATGCTCGCATAAGTTATTGCCTCAGAATTGGAAATATTTTAGAAAAAGAAATAATCTTTTGTGAAGCTAGCTTGAGACAAGGAATATAAAAAAGGACAGACCAGACCACCTTAAAAGGATACTTATGGTAGACTAGAGCCATTTTTACATGGTCGGCGTTATCTATCATTTTTATCTAATTATAGTATTATCTCTCTCTATCTTCCTCTCTCGCTATGTCTGTCTGTCGTGTTTAGAACTAGTTTATTTTTTACGCTATCTATTATTATGCTTTTGGATTTTACATCATACGAAGGTGCAAAATTGTAATAACAATAATGAGACAGTAAAGATATTAGCATTAAGATATCATTATCCTTATCATCAACAAGAGTAAAAATAACAATAATAACAGCAATTATGATACTTACAAATGGGTCCTATAGTATCCAGGTTGTCGAAAGAGCAAGATCCAGTTGTTCCAAGTGTCGCACAGACCTGAAAATCAGAAGCAAATAAATGATAATTTTGTAAGAAAGGTGAAGCTCTGATTCCGCGAGTTGTTAAGACGACTACGTTTTGAAAGATGCATTAGTGGCTTGATTTTCAAGTTCTTACTTTAGTTTGTCATTGAAATGGTAATAGTAATTGCTTTCAATAGATTGGTGAATCCTTACGTTTTCTATGTATGTTAAGAGGAGACAGTCTTGAATTATTATTTTCATATTAATGTTTTCATGAGAAGGATGTACAAATGTAAGAAATTCCTATTAGTAGACAAGAATTTTTCAAAAGTTTTATATAATTCAGATCGATTTAGAAACAATTTATATATATATATATATATATATATGTATATATAATATATATATGTGTATATATATTATATATATGTATATATGTATGTATATATATATGCATATATATATACACACACACACACACACACATATATATATATATATATATGTATGCATATGAATAGCATATATATATATATATACGTATGCATATGAATAGCATATATATATATATATATATGCATGTATATATGACAATATTGTCTATATGAAAAGAATATATTACTATTTCCTCAAGAAAGATCATCTTAGAACTCCTTGCAGTCATAAATCAGCGTCTTTCCTACTGATCATTTTCATCATATTCCCTCCAAGTTATCCGACCAGTCTTCCGTCGGAAGTCTTCTCTCTTTTTTTTTAATTTTAATTTTATGGCTTCTTATTTTCCCACTACCTGTCCTTAGTAAGCAGATTTGGCGATGATCCATCAGACACTTGAAAAAGAGTTCTTAAAAACGTTATTCTTTCCCTTATGCAAATCACACCGCGGCACAATGCCTCAGCGCACATCAACCTTCCCCGGTAACTGCAGTAATGCCTCTTGGTTCTTAGACGTGGGAGAGCCGAGCTGAGTGCATTCGGCCGTATATCCCCAACTTATGCGGTCAAAAGACGATCGAGGCACCAAAGGCACCCGCTGAGTAAGGAGCATTGCCTCTTCGTTAAGGTAATAAAACTTTCGAGGATTAACGAATTGATAAAGAAGTGATTATCTCCTTAAAATCTAGATAAAGCTGTTTTTTTTTCTCGTTTGAGAAACCAGTTCTTTTATTTATATTTCATATTCAAATTTTATGAATGAAAACCTGCTATGATAAATTGTATGTAATAAGTAAATTTTTTTTTAGATTTTTTTCCATTTTTTTTTAATCGGTCTATGAAGAGGGACATTTGATTATCGAAACAAATGGAAGTTCTGTAATGCAACTAACAATATATAGTTTAGAAAAATTAAATGACAAATTTAATAGCGTGTGCATATCACAAAGTCACTCTGAAGCAAAAATAAAAAAAAGGCATAGTAAATTTTGATATTTTTAATGGGTTGTCACAAAAATAAAATGGGCAAATAATTGAGAAGAATTTTAACTTAATTTTTACCAAATTGTGAACCATATTCCGATATTATTAAGTATACCCATGGAAGTTTTAGGTAAAAGCAAAATAATATGGATTGAGAAGGAAAATAATATCCCTAAGTTATATTTTCACATCTGTGTATGTGTATAAGAGAGAGAGAGAGAGAGAGAGAGAGAGAGAGAGAGAGAGAGAGAGAGAGTTACAAGGATTTTGGATGTCTAACAGACTTTTTAGACCATCTGCGGAGATGCCATGTGCTGTTGGGTAGAGCGAATTTGAGCTTAAAGAGTTTCTCTGATCTTGTCTAACTTATTCTTGAACTCGTTTACTGTGTTACTGTTCACTACATCAGCTGGAAGTTTGTTTGTATTCACTATTTTCTTTTGAGAGAGAGATAATAGTGGTGATAATAATAGTCCATCCACAAAGAGGTAAACTGAGAATAATATAAAGTACATGAACTTACAAAGAAAGGGATGTAGCCATCTCTCCTGTCATCAGCGATCAGTCTTAAGAGATCATCAGGTCTCATTGCCAGGTTGTCGTCGGAGTCCACCAGTCTCAGCCTAACGAAGCCTATGAGCCCAGCCTTTTCCACTGACGAATGAGCCTACAGAAGGAAGGGAAAATAAACTTTGGTTGAAGCACAACTTGGTTTTTTTTTATGGGAAAAATAGATTTGTTTTCGTCCTTATTGACTGCTGTATTGGAATAAGAGATTGTCCATTCGTATACTTACATTTCAGTACAGAGATTTGAAGTTAAATCTATAAACGCTTTAGTAAATAATAGAGAGAGAGAGAGAGAGAGAGAGAGAGAGAGAGAGAGAGAGAGAGAGAGAAAGAACTTACTTGATTGCTACAGTAGGCCACGAGCCTTGAGAATACTTGGTATTTTAGAGCGTCTTCCTTTTCCTGGTCGCCCCCAAAATCCACTGGAGCTAGAATCTTCGTAAGGGTTTCCGTTCTTGCGGCAAGCAAGTTTACAAAGGTAGCTTCTGAAGCGGTTGTCTGGCGAAACAAAAACATTAGATGTAAGTTAACATGATTTCATATGTTTATACTCGATAAGAAAAGTAGTAAAAATAACCGACGCTCATTTACATAACTGTCCTTGACATGTAAATGAGGTATGACAGAGAGAACAAATACAGTGACATTAGAAATGTAGTACTTTTCATCAAAGATACCTAGATATAATCACATCACTATGAAACTAGAACGGGCACTCGGCAGAGAGCATACCTTTGCCTATATCATGTTGCATTTCACAAGATAAGCAATTGAATTATGCACATTTTGGCACTAATTTCATGCAAATTGGATAATAAATTGACCACGATATACCAAAAGACGTATCTTATCTTTTAGTTCCCTTGGATTCGACCTTTGACCCAATACATCCCAAAATCTAATCAAATTGTCGTTGGTTCATGGTCAATCATCCCACTTAATTTCAGGAAATTCAGACAAGTGATTTTTGAATAATGCAAATCACCAACAAAAATCACAAACACACAGAAAGGCATACACACATACGCTTAAAATTTTACATTAAAAAATGGTAAATGTCAGACAACTTTTATTCCAGGATTTTTACCGGTTTAAAAACTGATATACTGACGTAAAGGAGTGATATTACGGTCATCAACCCGTATAAGATAATAACAAAGTAAGGTAAAATTATGGTCGCCCGTATTTTACTGAAATACGGCTGAAAACAGTATATTTTTTTACGGAGAATTTTCGGTTAAAATTACGGATTTTTTTTACCAGTGTTCGAAATAAAGTTGGCGAAGGTAATAATACGTACTGTCACGAAATCCAACATCGCAACACTGATAGAAAAAAAAACCGTAATTTTTATCGGAAATTCTCCGTAAAAATATACTGTTCCCAACCGTATTTCAGTAAGATACAGGCTACCGTAATTTTACCTTAGTTTATTATTATATTTTACGGGTTGGTGATTGTAGTATCACTCTTTTACGTCACTGTAACCGTTTTAAAAACGGTAAAAATTCCTGGAATAAATGTTGTCAGACTTTTACCGTTTTAATTTTTAATAGTGTAGGAATTTACTTGAATGTGTATAACCACTGAAAGATGCCTAACATCTCGCTTTGCTATTAGTGAACATGTTGATATCAAGTTAAATCTCATTTTTTTTTTTTTTGCAGTCCCAACCTGAATGACGCCGCCTCCGTGAGAGTCCTTGTTGCTATGAAGGAAATGGTCAGGCAGGCCTATCATTTTAGCCAGCCAATCCATCACGATCATTTCCAGTTCTGTGGCCGCTGGTGAGGAGGCCTAAAGAGCACGGCAACAGTCGGTCATTAGTTTTCTGATTAATATTAATATCATTAAACACGAATAACTATTTAGCAGAAAATTCTGTAGAGCTTTTTTATATAAATCAACAAAGGTCATTTTCTGGCTCTATTTATTCATCAAAACTTGTTAAACATCATGTCTGAAAAACTGTAAACATATCTTCAAGATAAAATCTTATTCATTAAAATAGTTAATTTTTTATAAATAGATATATCATATAAACTGAAACAAAGAAATACTATGTAATAATATAATTTTTCTACAACAAATCTCGGACATAAAAAAAAAAAGGCTGAAAATCACTCACCCACGTAAAACCTAGACAATTGATAGCATCAGCAACCATATCGGCCAAAAGGGATGGGTAGCTGTTGAGAGCAGGGAAGTAGGCATGGTTGTGGGGACTTTGCCAATGCATCATCTGTAGTTCACAAAAAAAAAAAAAAAAAAAAAAAAAGAGTGTGAGATGACATTGCAATATTCTTATTCTCAACCAGCCAAACCAAATTTTTTTTTTTTCAGTTTTTCAGAGATATTATTGTGCCCAGTAGCCTTATCAACGTGGTGCTACGAAATTATGTGTCATCTTAATTCTAGAAAAAAAATTATGGAAGGAAAGGATTCTCTCCTCTGCGGTAAAAGCCTGAAAAGGAACTGAAGTTACTATATTACCAAAATACTGATCTTGGACCACATCTAGGGCAATATTTCAATAAACAAATGGCAAAATTATAGAGCGTTGGCGGACTAAGAAGAATATATACAATTTTAATTCATGTCGAATTTTCCGGCAAGATGATTTAGGAGACCCTAGTCAATCGGTGATTTTATTGGCTGAAGACAGAGAGTTATCGAAATGTTTATTTAAATAAATTTCCTTGAGTTGAATAGTGCATTTGGATCAGCATCAGTAACGTCATCTACCTTCCCTGAATAACAGCTATGTGTCATCGAGATGTGTTGGAACGGCTACTGCCGCTATTTGTAAGTAATGTTATTTGTTTTAAAATGTCAAGTATTTCTGAGTAATGTCATTTGTTTTGAAAATATTAAGTATTTCTATATAATGTCATTTGCTTTAAAATGTTAAGTATCTCTATGTATGTTCATCTGTTTTAAAATGTTGAGTATTTCTATGTAATGTAATTTATTTTAAAATGTTAGGTAATTCTGTGCAATGCCATTTGTTTTAAGATATTAAGGATTTCTATGTGATGTCATTTGTTTTAAAATGTTAAGTATTTCTAAGTGATGTCATTAGTTTTAAAATGTTAAGTATTTCTGTGTAATGTCACTTGTTTTAAAATATTAAGTATTTCTAAGTAATGTTATTTGTTTTGAAATGTTAAGAGTGTTTTAAATAATTATTATGATGGTAGAGTATAACATATTACGAAACTATAGCACAGCAACACAGAAAGCAGTAAAATGACATGAACAAGAGGGAAATTAGGACGGAGCTTTGTTGGATATATAGTTCTTTATGTAATACATTTCAGTGTTGTGAGGGAAGAGATTACTCATTGCACAATTGAATTTAGCTGGAACTATCTATTTAAGGAAAAGTTCACATAATTCTTTATAAAACTGTTTTGTTTCGAATAAGTTTTATACTATTATTTCTACGCAGATGATAGGCGATATATATCCCATAGGGTTATATTCCAAAACAGTGTATTATATTCTAGCATGAACATATATAAATTAACAATAAATTTAGGATATTTGTATAAAACTTGCTTTATAAATATGTACGGACATTCACATTAATAAATGAATGATATATTCTATCGGGAAGGAATATACTTCTATACCTGACTAAAAATATGTTTATTATTCTTATAACTAAGACATATATAGCAAGATTACCCCTAAAAAATAGTCTTAGACGGAAAGAAGAATATTTACTCAAATGTCAGCTCTTTGATGACAAAAACTACTGGTAACTGAGAGATCACAGAACTAGTTTCAATAATCTGTTATATATGTAGTTTCATTCCTGAAAAGGTGAAAAATTGTGCGAAGACATGTGGCTAGTCACAAGCAATGAGAATCAGTCATGGAAATAAACAAGATATTTGAACAAGAATGATAATTGTGACCGATAAGGAACATTGAATAATGCTCCAGAATTTTTCTATAGACAAGCAAATGATTATCGACAATAGTGCTTCAATATAACCTAGTACTAAAGAGGAGAGAGAGAGAGAGAGAGAGAGAGAGAGAGAGAGAGAGAGATAATTTTTCTGTAGACAAATAAATGATTATCGACAGTAATGCTTCTATGTAATCTAGCTGGAGAGAGAGAGAGAGAGAGAGAGAGAAAGAGAGAGAGAGAGAGAGAGAGAGAGAGAGAGAGAGAGAGAGAGAATTTTTCTGTAGATAAATAAATGATTATCGACAGTAATGCTTCTATTCAATCTAGCAATAGAAAGAGAGAGAGAGAGAGAGAGAGAGAGAGAGAGAGAGAGAGAATTTTTTTCTATAGACAAACAAATGATTATTGACAGTAATGTTTCTATTTAATCTAGCGAGAGAGAGAGAGAGAGAGAGAGAGAGAGAGAGAGAGAGAGAATTTTTTTCTATAGACAAACAAATGATTATCGACAGTAATGCTTCTATGTAATCTAGCGAGAGAGAGAGAGAGAGAGAGAGAGAGAGAGAGAGAGAGATACTCAACATTGCACATTGTCTGACAAGCATAATGTTACGACAATACTTACTCCTGGCATAATGACGCCCTCCAAGTCGTTATAGATGTGTTCGAAGGGCTCAGGCTCTTCAGGGGCGTGATCAGGAACGAGGGCCCTCATGTATCCAGGCTTGACATCAGGAAGGACTCTTCGTTCGCGGATGTTTGTGAGGTATTCAGCAGTCTCGTCCACGATGTGCTTGCCTGATATTCGAAAATTAAAAGATAGTTTGTAATAACTTTCATATGTGATATTTCTCATGTAATTTGACATTTTATCTTAATTTTTTTTCGCAATTTATTTATGTATCAATGTATGATTTTTATAATATCTGTTAAGATCTCTTTTCTCGCATTTTTTCCCACCGGATTCGTCACTTCCCTGTTAAATAGGCAAAGAAACCGGCCCTTGAAGTCTGCGATTTCAGAGGTCTTGACCTGAATTACTAGACAGATAAATTTTGACCTACTTTGCCGATGTCAATTCCTCTCCTTTTTATAATAACAATACAAGAAAATAGATACGAATACATATTTCTTATTTAAATTCGAATAATTCCTAAGTTGATTTTTTTCATATGCAGCAGTTCCACCAAAGTTAATAAAAACAGGTAAGACAGAGATATATAGTCATGAGTACCAATTTATATATACAAATGTAAAAAGGATATATACACACTCAAACATATATATATATATATATATATATACATATATATATATATATATATATATATATATTATATATATATATATATATATTGTGTTTATTTGTATATAATCACGATTATGCACACACAAACGCACACACACACACACGCGAATGAACGTTTATGATCTAGAAAAAGGAAATTTTATTATGATTTACTTTATTTCAAGTTGAGCAAATAAGATTTTAATTCTATCGTTTAATAAAAGATCTGAAAACGTTTTTAAGAAACATTGGTTTCTTCTTCATATTACTAATAATGAACTAAGCTACAAATAGAGAGAGAGAGAGAGAGAGGAGAGAGAGAGAGAGAGAGAGAGAGAGTGTAATAGATAATTGATACCTCCTTTTTTTTAGTAAACAGATATTTAACTAAATTTCCCCTTATTTCTACAGTACACTGGAATAATTTTCAAGTGTCCATACATTAACCATATCATAAGAAAAGTACACAAAATAATAAACATTAACGTATGATATATTGGGCCATTCATATAACATTCAACGAAACAAAACTTCATCGGTCTAAATTGATTGCCTGCACGTCGTTAGATACAAAGGACAGCGCCGTTTTTCTCAATGTTTCTAAACGCTGTTTCCATCTCAGCGAATTCAATTTACCGGTCGACCTCTGAGCTTAACCTAAGCGCTTAAATAAGGGACACCAATTATGCTTAGACCTGATTAGGTTCTACCACAACCAAGGATCGTTCGACACGAGAAATATTTCACCAGAATTCTTAAAGGACTCTCTTCTTGTCGTCTGATATACTTTGTTTATGCATATATATATATATATATATATATGTGTGTGTGTGTGTATACATATATGTATACATACATATTTATATGTATATATATAAACATAAGTATGTATATATATATATATATATATATAATATACATATATATATATATATATATATGTATAATATCTAGTTAAAGAACAGATGATTGGTACCTTTGTTCGAATACTTTTACAAGGTAATTGAAGAAAATCTCTTTGTAACGTCTTAGGTATTTTTTTCTTAATCTGTTTTTGAAAGTAAGTTATATAGATTAGAATACAATTGATACTAGACAACCACTGCATAATATTAGCATTATTCAATTCAGCAATCTTGTTGAATTGTGACTAAATCGTGGGATATTTTCACAATATGTAAACTTCTGAAGTAGTTATAAATTAGAAAACTTCCACTATCAGTTTTAGTACTATATCCCTTACATTGATTAATATATATATATATATAT
>NC_090739.1:71044249-71054249 GCF_036898095.1 Palaemon carinicauda
ATTTTCCTTAGGTACGCAAGTTAGTACGCAAATAACCTTCTCTACCGTATCTTTTCATGTTTCATCTATTTTACTATATCGATCCTTTACGTATGACATTTATGACATTACCTTTTTATATTTAGAAACACGTTTTCAGCACGATTCTCTACTTTCACTGAATGTTACCTATTTCCAAGATATTAAGGGTAACTGCAATTTGATCTTCTATTGTGATCCTTCACATTATATATATATATATATATATATATATACACATGTTCTTTTTGTGTATATACTTTTGCGTATATGATTGTTATTTCTAGTGTCAAAAATGGAAGATAATGTTAGTTTGTGTGTGAGCGTGCGTCTGTGTGTGTGCAGGTGTTTGTATGAATGTTTGTAAACAGCTTGTTAAGATATTCCTCAGCCTCACACAGTAAGAACTGTAATAAGTTTTATGACCATACGCTAGAAGTATACTACCTTTATTACCATGCCTGTGAGACCCTTTGAAAGTTACAAGATGCGAGCAAAATCTGGTAAATGGAACAGAAGACATAGCACGTTTCAGCATCTGTATATAAAGCAATGAAACCCCAAAGAAATCTATGGAGATACTGTAGGTTCCATACACATGGGGAGTTGCTTAATTCCCATAGGAATGAAGAAGCATAGAAGATAAGCTTTGGTCAGGATATCCAAATGCAGCAACTACTGTCTAAAAATTGAATGTCATTTATCTCATGGAATTGGGATGATAGAAATTTGACTGTCCAAGCACAGTCCAACAGTTATCCAAAACCACGGTCACTAACGATAACTCAATGCACACTATTTTGAATGAAATCTTATAGATAAGGAAGCTGTCTGGAGGATGGGTACCACGATTGAACACCATAAATTGAGACTGACACGCTAGGAAACTTCCAGATGATTTTATCTCATACAGAGGGGGATTCATACAGTATATGCATATGATTATTACTCTCGGATGGGCAATGAGTTCATTAATTTGAAATTGAAGACTAGTTTAAATGTTGGCATCGCATAATCACAACGTTGTTAACATAAAAAAAGATTAAGAAAAGGATAGTTGTTAGCAAGATGATTGGGTCTCTTATTGGGGATTCCAAGGTTATTGAAATTGTCAAAGCATTGATGAGTAGTGTTGCAAATTATGACTGAGGCTTGAAAAATATCAATTGAGGTGAAACAGGAAAGTTATGAGAAGAAGAATTGCTGTTTCAGTCAGTGTCTGAAGGTGGCGGCGGCTGGAGCCTCCCACTTCTTACCCATCCTTGTACCCTTTGAGGTGAAGGTTTTTCCCAAACTCAGATTCCACCATAAAGGACCCACTTTCTTTCAGAAACAATATGGAGATGTCTATGTTATAGAGGAGTAGTTGAAGGTCTAGGTTGTACTGTACTCCTACTTGATAACACGATGTCAATGCTTGATCACAGGTAATACATGTGCAAGGAAGTTGGTGTGGATATGTTAAAAATGTACCAAGAAACGTCTTCCAATATGTGATGTCTTCCAGGTGAGGCCAAGAAATGTTCATACAATTTGTTAAATGCACATATACTGTATATAAATATGAGTTCATTTATATATATATAATATATATATATATATATTAACAAACATCAAGGTCATATGCAATTCATCTGAGAAGGACGAAAATTGGCTGAGAAATATAATCATTTGGAACTCATCCATAGACATAAGTCTATGGATGAGTCTATTAGATATCACCCTAAAGAAAAAAAAATCTTAGCAAAATACGACAGATAAAGAAAACAAATAAAGTAAAGTATAAATAAAAAAAAATTAAATAAAAAATGGAAGACCAAAATAGACTGGAGTCGGACTTTCCTTCAGCTGCTGTTTATATTTCTGACTTAGGAAGAAGATGCTGTATCTACCAACGATGATACGGACCAACTGGGGCAGATGGCCCTCCCCCTCGAATAGGCCACACGTATCATTTTCTTGGTCTCCCAAGAGAGGCTAGGGTCGGTAAGTGATAGGTTTCAAAGATAATGGCCTAGCACCCACGCTAGCGAGAGAGAGAGAGAGAGAGAGAGATGAGAGAGAGAGAGAGAGAGAGAGGAGTAACACCTATCATACATACACATACCACCGCACACACACATATATATACATATATATACATATATATATATATATATATATATATATACATAAACATATATGTATGTGTAGGTGTGTTTATACAAATGGGTATATATGTATACAAATATACATACGCACATATATATGATATACAGTATATACTCCATCTATTCTATATCACATTTTTAAAGGGGTAGCACCAGAGTGTCATACCCTTCAGGTGTTCATTCAAAATCCTTTTGGATGAGGTTACTAGTCCCACTACACCTTACCAGGAATCATATATTTGCTATTTACCATTTTGAAAACTAGCCAGAAGCAACCTTAGAACTAGCCCAGACGTATGACTCCTATCCTCATCGTCTCCCTCAGATATTAGTGGTCCCACCGGTTTTCAGAGATCATTTTGGGATGAAATTGCTTGTGTCATGCCCATCTCCGAATTAACTGAAGCTTACTTGAATTGTCTGCCTACCACATACCTTTTTAAGATCTCAAGGTAACACAGCCACGTTTCCTTTTCCAAGGAAACGACCAAAATGGCTTTCTCCTTAAGGGATTGAACGTGGGAATCTAGTTGGTGGGGTGAATATGGTACTGCCTGGCAACCAAGAGAGAGAGAGAGAGGAGAGAGAGAGAGGAGAGAGAGATCTGATACAATATACAAAGTGAGAATAGGTCAAAAAGTGACATAGGAAAACAAATAGAGCGGATTCTTTCTATATATATGAGAGAGAGAGAGAGAGAGAGAGAGAGAGAGAGAGAGAGTGCATCCTTTCTATATAATAAAGAGAGAGAGAGAGTATGCATCCTTTCTATAAAACAAAGAGAGAGAGAGAGAGAGAGAGAGAGAGAGAGAGAGACATAGGAAAACAAATAGAGTGCATCCTTTTTATATAATAAAGAGAGAGAGAGAGAGAGAGAGAGAGAGAGAGAGAGAGAGAGAGAGAGAGAATTATTTTCTCCCAACATAAACTATTGAATCCCGCGTCAAACCCCCTTCCGCTAATACAGCTCAGTTCGGAACATGGAAAATGGGGTTTTGACCGAGTCCCAAATTCAATAGCTTTTCATAAAAAAAAGGAGAAAATCACAGAGAAATTTACGAAAAACAAAGAAAATATTTCTGAGTGTTTACTTTAACACCTATTGCTATTTAACAAACAATAGGGGATATTTTCCGGGGGGGGGGGGGGGGGGGGGGGGGTACCGGTTAAAATGTTAGTAAAGTTTAGATGAAAAAGTTCGGTCGAAGAATTTTTTATCGGAGGATATTACTTTTGGTGTCTGTGAATCCTGAAATAACGCTAAGTTGTATCCCCCCTTTTTGGTCTCTCCCATTCACCCCCCACATGCAGCCTTACCCCAACTTTTACACTTTGTTATTTTCCTCCTTATAAGAAAATACGTATATGAACCGATGCATTATGAAGCAATGCTAATTTTTCTTTTGAACCACATTTGTATCCACTGAGCTGCTGGTGTCATTTCGATCGATACGTTTTGTAATAATTTAAGTAATTTTCACAATTTTAACACTAATGATAACAATAGATAAAATAGCTTAAATGATAACAATAATAATAGATTTAATAATTCAAATAACAATAATAGATTTAATATTTCAAATAACAATAATAATAGATTTAATAATTCAAATAGCAATAATAATAGATTCAATAATTTCAATAGTAATATTGACTTTAATAATTTTAAAATCAATAATATCTTTTAACAATTTTAATGATTCTAATAATGATGATAATGATAATAATTTCAGTTGGAACAAAAAATATAAAGTCGAAACCCCTGAAACTAATAAGGAAGGTCTATAATTGTTGCGGCCCTTAGCCCTTATGTAATTGGTCGTCTCAAAAACGTTTTATCTTTTCTACGAGAATGGTTATTTAGCCGGCTGACGGTGTTAGTGATAAATTACAATGTATCACCACCACTTCGCTTACAGTAACCCCTCGCTTCCGTTTCATACTGATGTTAATTGGTAATTTCCTTCCCTGCTATTATAAAAAGTTTTTATTTTGGCTATTAAATTTTCTCGATATATAACGTATATTTCGATTGCATTGTCTATTATTGGCTTTACAACAAGATATTCTATCAATCAATGAAAATCTATCTCCTTAGGGACTCTTACCTTTTACATTAACTTAATTTTTTACGTTTGTCCATCTGTTTATTTCCATATCAGGCAAGGATCTTAAAGATTCTTTCATTAAACTTCAATTACTGGTGCATTTTATTGACTGTATTTCAGCCATGATGACCTAACCCTCTACATAACCTTGACATCATGTTTCATGATTTTTCGTAAACCTAAAGCTATCTATTTTGACCTTGACAGATTTTATTTTGACTTCCTCCTGTCTATCAATCTTAATCTGTTATTAGATCAGCTCCTAAGAAAATAAAAATACCTTTTACAAAACTTATCTGTCTCTATTACGGGAAAATTCATCCGTGTTCTGGGAATTAAATCCCAGTTTTTATCAATAAGATTACACATATGACCTAAAAAATAAAATTGAAAGGAAATTTTAACCTAATCAAACAACAATATTCGAGTTTGCATTTAAAAATGAAATAGAAGACATTTTTTTCTATCCCTCAGAAATAATATTTGACAATATTCCTTATGCAAAATGTTGGCCAACGCGCGTTTAAGTTTCATTAAGATGTGTCTCTCCAAGTCGTACAGCCTCTCAGTATTTATTTGTTTCCTATTCTTCGACAGACATCATATAACTTCAGTCTTCTGTTTATGATTTTGTCAATTCCGAGTAATGCTTACTTGTCATTATTCACTTTATTAATATAAATACCCCTGAAGTAAAAGTAGTAAAAACAACTATAGTAAGCAAAGTATTTACCAAAGTATATATTCCTCTGAATATTCCAAAGTGTCTTTTGGAGACATTCAACATATTTCCCCAAAATGATCAAGTTACAAAAACATGACACTTTTTAAGTAACCTTCTTACGAAATATAAAAAGAATAGAGGAAGACGAGGAGAGGGTCAAGGAGTGAAACGATGAATATAAAGAAAAACATTTCAGAAAAAGAAGACAAAGCATTTTGGATTCCTTGTCGTGAAATGGCATCGGACGGTTGACGTCGGGTTGATGTCCTTATCGCGAGTGTGTTGCCAACGCGAGGTGCTCTCATTTTAATCTTTCTGGCACGGGCGGAAATAATGTGGAATAAGTAAAAGGGATGATGACGAATGATGAGGGAGTTCTTCGGTTCAAAAAGTTTTAGGAAAGATGACTCGCTTGAGGAAAGGGGTTTGTGTAACAGACTCAGAAAACATGGTCGCCAGTTTCTAGGAACAGGAAATTGGAATTATCTGTGAGGATCAAAACCCGGATATGAATATTACAATATACACAAAAAAAAAAAAAAAAGAAAAGACTCAGGCATCATATTCTAGTTATATTGATAACACCAGAGAGAGAGAGAGAGAGAGAGAGAGAGAGAGAGAGAGAGAGAGAGTTTTGATTATTAAACGTATTGTTATTGATGAAAATAACATCCAAAATTAATGTGCGTTAAGAAATTACACAGGTATGGCGACTTATTCTATCACGTGTATGAGACCGGATGAATGGCAAGTAGACTAGCCGATAAGACGACTTTCCGAGGGAGAGGATACATATATCACTGAAGGGTCGTACTTTCATATGCAGTTGTAAAGACTTAGCAACATCCTACAGTGTTTAAGGACTCTTCTCGAGTTTCTCGTCTACTCTGAAGTGGATTTGTTATGTTAGGGAAGAGGGTAGAAGCTAATCAGAAGTAAGATAGCTACTGTACAGATTTCTGTTCCACTTCTTGGCACATTATGCAAATGATCTTAACAAAAAAGAAAAGAGTAACGACCGCGGATCAGTGCGCAGCCGATTAAAGGTGTGTAAGGGAATTGTGTAGGTGGAGAAACAATGGAAAAGGAAAGAGTAGGTGGGGAAAAACCTGCTCAACAGGTGCAAGGGAGAGAGAGAGAGAGAGAGAGAGAGAGAGAGAGAGAGAGTTATTCTCCATTTGGTCTCAAGAAAAGCCCAAAGGAAGAATAGAAATGTATAGATCTAAGTATAAATGCCGGCCACTGGGAGGAAAATTGTTTTGTTTTGTTTTATTGGGGAATTCAGTCAATACCGACAAAAAGATTTCCATTGCATGCCATATGGCAGCTGAATTCATAATGGACGTGGATTGTAGGGCTTTGGCCATTCAGGGGAGGACTGACCTATAACAGTTGTATTTTTTTTATTCTTCTATTATTCGTTTATGGAAATGACTTCACCAAGATCTTGTAATTTTGGCTTAGAGTTAAAGTTAAAAGAATCTCCAAATTGAACTGGTGTATTATTATTTTTGTCTCTGGAGAGAGAGAGAGAGAGAGAGAGAGAGAGAGAGAGAGAGAGAGGTGGGTTTGGATGTCAGGTCACTGAGATGTAATACAATAGGAAACTGATAAAAGATGAAGGTATATAAAAGCACAATTGTCATAAAGACCTAATTCCGGATCCATTTTGTCTTTGTGTAAAACTTTATATAATCCCTCCTGTTTAAATGAACATAGCAGGAACTTTACATATTCATATATATATATATATATATATATGTATATATATATATATATATACATATATATATATATATATATGTATATATACATATATATATATATATATATGTGTGTGTGTGTGTGTGTGTGTGTATCATGTAACCACGAGGAAGCCGAGAGTAAATATACGTAAACTAAGGGAGATTATTTTTTTTCTTTTTTATTCCTATAGAATATCACAAAGATGAAAATATCAATGGCATATCAACTCCATTTACTTATAAATCGGAATAATTTCCCGCAATTATTCTCTCCTAATTATTAAAATATGAACTTGTGTTTGAAAACGATATTCCGGTAAGACGACGAAAAGAAACTCCAATTTTATTTAATTTCTTAGCATATTTTATTCTATCAATTTTATCATCTATGTAATAAATAAGTAAAAGTTTAGTTGATATAACTAAAGTATTATGTATAATCCACATTGGTTTTAAATTTCCCCCAAAACCTTTTTCGACGGATGCTGGTTACTAAAAGGACGACTCATCGTATCGGTATTGACATTATAAGGAATAAGTGAAGCGGTGCCAACATTTCCTCAGACGAATATAGTAATATTGATGAGCGTATGTTGCAAATTCCATAATGAATGGATATTTTTTTGGAGAGAGTCCTGGAAGTTTATCGCCGCCTAAAATCAAAAGAATATTTATCTTTCACTCACCTCGTAACCATATTAACCTGACAGTGACTATACACACACAAACACACACACACACATATATACATATGTATATATATACTGTATATATATATCATATATATATATATATAGTTATATAAATATTTATGTATATATATGTATATATATGTTTATATATATCTATCTATCTATCTATCTATATATATATATATATATATGTATATATATAGATATATCTATATATATATAAATATATATATTTATAGATATATATTGATATCTATATATATGTATATATATGTATATACTGTACATATATATATATATATATATATCTATCTCTCTCTCTCTCTCTCTCTCTCTCTCTCTATATATATATATATATATATATACTCCACATACAGATACAGATAAACACATACTCCCCATGTGAACACAAACCTCTTTCATCGAGCAAAACTCCTAACCGAATTTAAGGTGCTGAAGTCTTATTGTTCTACCATTTCCTTTGCTTTTCTTCGTCCACCCACACCCATACCCACACCCACATCCACACCCACACCCACACCCACCACCACCAGCAGTAAGTCGAGGGAGGGTGTGAGTGAGAAGCGAGTTGGATTTTCTATGTTGGCCGGCACAGAGGAGAAATGTGGTAACTTTTAAGTGGAAAGAGTGATCACCGTCGTCTTACTGCTGCTCCCCCTTTTTTCCCCCCCTTAAACTTGAGTGCGCGATGGATTTTACGGGGGAGACCAATTTCCCCGCCATATCTTTTATATCGTTCCCATTGTTCTGGGAACAACCGTTGATCTTACGTGAGCCCCCAAAGAAGGCTTTCACGCGGATCACCTCTATATGGTTTGGCTAAGCTTCCCCCGCGTTTGGTTGTTTCTTGCTTTTACGCAAGAGGATAAATGCATTCTTTCACATATTTATTTTTTTGTAAGTGAAACATTGATGTGTTTTTTTTTTTTTTGTATAATCAATGATGATTATTTTTATTTTTTAATAAATATGGTAGAAAAATCTGGCCGTATCATTGTATATTGTTTTTCCCTTTTCTTTGTATTTTTTGTTAAAGCACTCAAAGCATCTTGCAACAAACCCACATTTCTGGAATATATTATCTGTGGATTGGTTATTGGGATGTATATATCATCTCATTATAAATACTCTTTTCAACAATTTATGAAAATAAAAAAAAAACTATTATAAGACTAAGCAATGAAAGCGTTTAGAATAAAAGATAATTCGTAGAAGACACACGGGGAGTTATTGAAAATGAATTACTGGTATTGATTTTCAGTACCCGCAAGAAAAATCATTTACCCGCAAACAAGTGCGGTAAAAACATCTCTCAGAGATTGGACTGGATTTATGAATGCCTGCCGAATACACTACATACATTTTCTATTTGTATTTTTCTGCTGAGAGCCGGACTTGAGAGTTGATTGTAACTATTCAAAGCTGAAAAAATCAAAGTTTGACCAAAGAAAATGACATATGCACACAATATTCTAAGAATAAACCTATGTTATCTTGAGTTTAATTGTATCTTTTATCATTTATTTTCAGAAAACTAAAACTAGAAAGAAATTTAAATAAAATATGCGTTTAGAAAGACACCATGAATTTAGTAAAACGGGGATTTTGGTAAAAAGAAAGTGAGAGAAGTATGAAGCGGAAGATGAAAGAGAGTATCGAATGTTGAGGGAGGGAGAGGGGGTGGGGGGGTCCATTTTTGGGGGTGGTGGTAAGGTGGCTGTTGTGTCCTTTAGGTAGTGAAGAGTGTTTCAAGTATAGTCGCACTCGAAGAAGAATAAGAGAAATGGAAGGCAAGATGGAGAAATGAAGGGGAGAGTGAATGAGGAAATCTTAAATTCTAGGAAAAGTACCTTAGGGAAAATATGAGAAAATCTTTGTTTTGAAAAGTGTTAATGAATGAACTACAGATTTCATGAGAAGAATCTCCGGAGCAAAGGGAAAATACACAATATGATACATACCACCAAAGGTAATTAGCTGTCTGTAAAGTGTGTAGTAATGTTTATTATAAGTGTCAGCAATGACATAACGCCAAAAGTTGCTAACGTTAACAAGTTAATATCAGCCTAAAAATGGTCGTTGAGGGACTGAAGAATAGAGGTGAAGATCATAATAAAAGGAGCTATACATAAAATTGATGACAGGTTTCTTCGTTATTGTAGTGAGGGTTTTATTGAAGAGCCTTTAACTGGAAAAGACGTAAAATACTGGATGAAACGTGTTTTTTTTTCGATCGATAAATGGTAATAGGATTAAAGTATATCTAAACTGTTTCTTGTTTTTAAAATTAAATGGCAGATATATTACTTTGTCATTTGATGAAAAAATTAAATACCGTGTCTATTTTGGCCTCCATGTATGGAAATAAAGGATACATCTTTAGGTCCACACTGAGGGGTAACGTGAAATAATGTTTGCTATGAAACAGTTCTGGGCGAAATTTGAGAGTAAATAAGGTGTACCGGCAACTAACGATAAGGATGCTATTGGATGAGGGCTTAAAATATTGAATGGACGTTTGTTCGTATAACTATAAACTCTG
>NC_090739.1:71059249-71101749 GCF_036898095.1 Palaemon carinicauda
ATTCTTTTGATATTTATTTGTAACATCATCGTACAGCTGGTCAATAATATCGTTTTCGTATTTGAAAGATATTTCAAATAATTGAAAATGTAAATTCAGAAATTATAATTTTACGAAAACCAAAAAAGATAAAATCACGACTTCCTGACTGTTCACTTTACTTGAGCTAAAAGCATCTGGAAATGAAACATATTTTCCTTAGAAAAATACATATAACCCAGAATAATTTTGTTCAAAATGTTTTCGTAAAGGAACAGTCAACGTCTGGATTTTTCCCCCATCCGTTTAAGCGAGACGCGTCTTTGACGCAAACTGATTAAGAATTTTGACGCCGTTAACATCTCCTTCGAAGGTACAATAGGAAAAAAATAAATGAGGGTGATTAGGAGAAAATTGAAGCAGTTCCATTAGGAGCTAGGCCGCCCACTTCCATCTTATATACAATTTATTTTGGGCTAAAATAGGTCACTGGGAAAAGAGAAGTATATAGAGGCAGAAGGCACAAGATGCAGGGGTGGGGGGGTGTAGAGGTGGTAGGGGTATACTAGGAAGGAGGTAATGATCATGCTTCTCGTGTAAGAGATGAAAGGACAGATAAAAAATGAACAAAAACTATAAGAAAGACAGATGTAAGGAAGTGCAATGTACTGTTAGAAACTTTGACAGGTGAAAAACTATTAAAAAAGTAAGGCAAAGTTAACGCAAGAGGAATAAAATAAACTGCTCCACAAAATAAAAAATTAACATAAATTAATGGAAAGAGAAGCAAGAGTGACATAGGTACTGCATAAGATCAAATATTCGACTGAAACAGGTAGAAAGTGAGACTAGATAAGAATAGACAGAAGACGTATAGAGTAGAATAAGTTACAAAGAGACAGGCAATAAGACCCATCATATCACAAGATGAAAACAATGGGGATCTTGAGAGTCGTGAATGACGGAACTAAACAGAAAGAGCAGAGTCGTTGCCCTCAGAATGAAATAGCAAGTTGACTTATAATACAATGGGTCTCTTCAGAGTTTGCCGAGAGAAATTGGGTCATCTTCATAGGGATGGGGAATAAAGTTTCTCGAGAGTATTCATAAGTCAGCCATAGCGAAAGATGCAAATAGCCACGATCTACTAATTTCCATAGCTCGTACAAGTCGTCTTCGCAGATTTTTGGTAATTTTTTCATAATTATAGATTAAAAGGAATCGTGACACATTTCCTCTTAATTCTACGCTCACTAGAAAATCGTATATTTTATTTTAGGACAATAAAAGGTTATTTGGTTGTATATCTAAACGAAACAATAACGAAATTAATACGGATTTTTGACAATTCTTTCGTCAAAACCTATAAAAAATCTTTAAGGTTCAAAGCCATGCTGTGTTCTTTATTTTTCTCTGTTTGTTTCCATTTACCATTACCCCGATCAATACTATTGTAATTAGGACAAGATTAAGAAATATTATAAGGAGTCATCTTCAGTTTTAAGTTTAATTGGTTTCTTTTGCAAATTCATTGTTTCTCTTTGGTCAAGACTTTTTATCATCCCACAACTTGAAAGGTTAGCATAAATATTTAACACTCTTCAATACTCACTACATACCAACCTACTGTACGAGTTTACGATTTAATTTTTTTTTTTCATTTCATAACTCGAGGATAATTAACCAGTTGTGTCAATTGCCTTCAACGGCGCCTCTCACAAAGGTATGTTGCAAGATGAAGATTTAGCAGTCACTGAATTTTTCCTTTTTCAGAACAATGGAAAACGTTTGACTTATATAAGGGTTTCTTGGGCGGTTCTGGCATTTTGATAAGAAGTTTACTATTATTATTGTCTTTACTTCTCAAGGCCAGTATTTTTCATTTAACACATAAAATTATTGCATATGACATACAGATATACACACGCTTACATATATAAACATAAACACATGCACACATATATACGTACACGCAAATATGCATATATATATATATATATATATATGTACATACATATGTATATACAGACACACACATATATATACATACATATATATGTATATATATATACACACACACACACACACACATATATATATATATATATATATATGTATATATATTTATATATATTAAGTTAGACATTTTTCCCTTGAAGGTGGTGGCACCTGGTGGCATTGCCCTTCTCCTTCTCGGCATGTGTTCAAGGGGTCAGGTTGTTTGGTGTTAAAGTAACATTCATGTAACGGTATCTGTTTGTTTTTAGGTCACTTATCTGATACTGACCATCAACCATTTGTTATGACAGCGTATGTTGCGAATTCAGTAAAAATAAATGCCTTTTTAAGCAGACTTTCTTTACAATGATGTTACTGACATGAAAAGAAATACGGTTAATGTACGAACATTATTTTAGGCACGTAGAAAGCTTCCGTTATTTACCCATTCTATCATTTAAAGCTCCTTACATAATAATGACAAAAGTTATATACTTTTCCAAACTCACAAGATAGCAGGGTTCTACAGAAGCAGGATGACCGAGGCTCTTCCGATAAAAGAACCATTTCTTTATTCTGTTATCGGAGACGTAAAGTTCGATATATCGGCATATGCTTGAATCGGAAACTGAGCCTAACGTCGTTTAACACCAAAAGGAGTTTTATAGACTTTGTTGCTAAGGTTATGATTTGAAATAATTTTTTTATTGATCATTTTAGCATTGACGGATAAGGGAAAATTTCTTGACTGAATATTTCATGATGATGTTGAGGTACTTATTTTACACTACTGTTTCAGTCCTTTTGATTTTTGTATGTTGAGATGAATATTTAAGTGAAATTCACAATAAAGCCAAACAGGCGAAACCAAATTATGGGATGTCTCTATGTCTACATGAGAGTTCTTCATTACAGTGAGCCCCTGATATGAGGAAGATACAAATTTAGCCTTTGTCTTCACAACCCATTTTTCCTATGGAAAAAAAAATAGGATTTTCAATTACTGGGTGCCTTTTGAAGTTTCCCAGTACGCAAGAAAATAACCACATGGACACTCACATACAGTGTATGTTTATATTTATCTATCTCTCTATCTGACTATCTATCTATCTATCTATCTATCTATCAATTATATATATATATATATATATATATATATATTACACATACACACACACTCACACCCACCCACACACACACACGCACACTCACAAACACACACACACACACACACACACACATATATATATATATATATATATACACACACACACACACCCCAGACACATAAATGTCCACCTGATTAAATTAAAGTAGCCTACAGATTAATCTTGAAAGAAATAGGAAAAAACCTTAAAGTAGAAGAACCATTAACAAATTTTTCCTAAAAGCAACCAAGCAAACACCTAAGCACAGAAAAGAAGGAAGAATAAAGTTGAATATGTATCAGCATTGTTGACAAAAGACCATTCTCCCTTCATGGAAGGCCAGACAGACAAGAAACAGGAAAGGAAAGAGTGGATGGCGGACAATGACTCTTCTTACACAATGTTGATAGAGCCAATCTTAATTTTTGGTTGGCCTACAATGTTCCTTCGAAGGACGTGGGACTCGAGCAAACATGATCCAGACGCCTCTGGGCCAAGGATATCGAACGGTCCAAATCGCGGTCGGCTCGTAACGCCTAATATTCACAATATCAGAGGAGGAGGAGGAAGAGGAGGAAGAGGAGGAGGAGGTGGAGGAGGAGGAGGAGGAGGGGGTTGGAATAGGTGGAAGAAGACCTCTTGCGTCAAAATGGTGCCTTTACGCGGAATTTTCCCAGCCTTAGGCCTTTTTACGGTTGAAACGGAATGACACGAGAGATAAGGATAGCACCATCCCACCAATGTGTAAAACGTTGGTTTCTTTGAAAAGACAAAAAAAAAAAAAAAAAAAAAAAAAAAAGAAATAAAAAAAATCGGTTTTGGTTCTTCTTTGGTTTTTCTTGGGAACATAAAAAGTCTCGTTTTAAAAAGGTCTTACAAATATAAATGCATAAATTGTAATAAGCTTGCATTTCTGTTCTCAAGTACAAGTATCTACCCTTCCAATGTGTAAAAGGTTGGATTATTCGAAAAGAAAAAAAACAACTTTGTTTTGCTACTTTGCTTTTTTTGGGGAAGTAAAAAGCCTCTATTTAAAGTTCTTGAAAATAGAAATGAAAATATTGTAATATGGTTGCATTTCAGGTCCTAGCTGTATGTATAAAAAGAAGCAACGTCTGAAATGTTGTGTCTTATCTTTATCTAGGGTGATTCACAGCCACTTTTGTAAGTTTCTGCAGTTAAAATCGTATTTTATATATTGTGGATTGAATATATGTTTTAGGTAAACCTCGTGTGTTTTAGTGGTAGCCTCTATGTTGATAAAAACTACTACAACAAAAACAGCAATAATAATAATAATAATAATAATAATAATAATAATAATAATAATAATAATAATAATAATAATAATAATAATAATAATGATAATAATAATAATAATAATAATAATAATAATAATAATAATAATAATAATGATAATAATAATAATAATAATAATATCTTGCAGAAAAAGAACATCAGCACAACTGCAACAACAAAAATAAATTTAGCCATGATATTATTTATGGAAATATTAATAGATAAGGAAATATATACTTCTGCATATACTGCAAGGACCCACGACAAGAAGTAACGAATCAGCTGAGCGGGGAATTTTCACAGGATAAACAGAAGTATCAGGTTGTCGATCAAGGATTAAGGAATCAGACATGCGAGACCAGAGCATATTATTATTATTATTATTATTATTATTATTATTATTATTATTATTATTATTATTATTATTATTATTATTACTTGTTAAGCTACAACCCTAGTTGGAAAAGCTGGATGCTATAAGCCTAGGGGCTCTAACAGGGAAAATAGACCAGTGAGGAAAGGAAAAAAGGAAATTAAAATATTCTAAGAAAAGTAACATTAAAATAAATATCTCCTATATAAACTATAAAAAGTTGAACAAATCAAGAGGAAGAGATATAAGATAGAATAGTGTGCTCGAGTGTACCCTCAAGCAAGGGAACTCTAACCCAAGATAGTGGAAGACCTTGGTACAGACCCTATGGCCCTACCCAAGACTAGAGAACAATGGTTTGATTTTAGAGTGTCCTTCTCCTAGAAGAGCTGCTTACCATACCTAAAGAGTCTCTTCTACCCTTACCCAGAGGAAAGTACCTACTAAACAATTACAGTGCAGTAACCCCTTGAGTGAAGAAGAATTGTTTGGTAATGTGCGTTGTCAGGTGTATGAGGACAGATACTATGTAAAGAATAGGCCAGACTATTCAGTGTGTGTGCGTGCAAGCAAAAGGAAAATGATCCGTAACCAGAAAGAAGGATCCAAAAGAGTAATGTCTGGCCAGTCAAACGAACCCATAACTCTCTAGCGGTAGCATATCAAAGGGTGGCTTGTGCCCTGGCCAACCTACTACCTAACATATGTTTAAATTACAGCTCGAGTATTGAAGTTCAACGATCTAAAATCTCTGTATGATTCATCTCCTACGAAAATTGGCAAATGAGGGTTTTCTCTGTGTAATGTATCCAGTATTTCTTTTTATATTTCCCACAAAATTTGTTCTCAAATACTTCTCTCCTATTTTAATAGAATAACACGCTCACATATTCTCATATATCTTTCAATCACATTTATCTCCTTAATATTAAGTTGAGATTAACTGTTTGAAGCTTTGTTATATTATTCAGGTTCCTAATAAGTTCATTTCGCAAATAGTGACCACACAGCGAAATTGAATAGTCACTAAAGTCATCGAAAAAAATTGTTTAGTAATTATGATACTTTGCCAGTGCTTGAAGAAAGCACCAGTGACGCCGTGCCGCACGAGCCCTCTGGCCTCACAAGCTATTAAGAGCGATTATGCATCGTTATACAAAGACTTGGATTTGTACACAATGAAAGGGGAATTGCCCTGAGGGTCCGGAGACTATTTAATGATAGGACTTTTACATTTGATTTCAATTGACTGAACTAGTTTTTGTTGGCAATAAGTTTTTAGGTTTATGAAGTTTTGTTTAAACCACCATTTGCGTGGGAAAACTGAAATTACACGAAATTAGTTCTGAGAAAGAGTGAAGAGCAGAATTCTGCTATTTTCATATTCCAGTGAGCCTCCTTTATTATCCCAAATTCATGTGGCAATGCATTGTTTTAAAGGTAGATTTGAGAGAGGAATTTGTTTTCTGTTTTTTCTTTTTCTCAACAATTGAAATTCTTAATTCAATTTTTTTTCTTGTCCTTTGTCTTTCTCCTGATGGCTTATTTGCATTTTCTCTCATTTGCTGCCTTTTTGATTTTTCATTCTCTATTCAATGTTTCTTTTTCCTCTCTCAGTTGTATTCTTTGGATTCACTTATTAACTTTTTTACTTTTATTCACGTTGCTCTCTTATCCCATTCGCGTATTTTATATCATAAAAATTTTAAAATAAATAAGAAGACTGGTGTGGACCTCTGGACTTGAATTTGTATAGTTTGCAAGGTTTCTTCAAAATGTGTGTTAACGCCAGAATTTAACCTTATGGACAAATAGTAATTTGAAACTTTTGCTTCCTCACTTTCGCATAAAAACTGATAAGACTCACATATGCTACATTACGAATAATATCTAAATAGGGACTTTAACATTCTCTCTCTCTCTCTCTCTCTCTCTCTCTCTCTCTCTCTCTCTCTCTCTGAGGGACCAATAGTCCTAACATCTGTATACTAACAACAGTCAATTTAGGACCCTACCGACTCGGCTATCTCTTGATAGCCGAGTCGGTAGGGTCCCTGCCAGCATAGTTTCCAGCCGTACAGGTGGTGGTTCGAATCACCACCCGGCCAGAAGCTGTTACCATAAAATGAATTCCAAGTGGATATATATTCCCAAGATAGAATTCGGTATTAAATGCCATTCGTGGGTGATATTTACATTAATTAAAATCACGTGTGCTTGTGATATATGTTCATATATATATATATATATATATATATATATATATATATATATATATATATATATATATATATATATATATATATATATGTGTGTGTGTGTGTGTGTGTGTGTGTGTGTGTGTGAATGTATATATATATATATATATATATATATACATATATGCATATATCTGTATATATATGTATATATGTATATATCTGTATATATATGTATATATATATATACAAATATATAAATATTATTATCAAAATCATTCTCATTATCATCATCATCAGCCGATGCTAATCCATTGCAGGATAAAGGCCTCAGACATGTTCTTTAACTCCCGTCCGTATACGGTCTTTGAATGCCAGTTTATACCCGCAAATTTTCTTAGTTGGTCAATCCATCGCCTTCTCCTCCTTCCATTGCTTCCTTTGTAATCTCTAGGGACCCATTCTGCTATTATTAATATCCATCTATTATCTGTCATTCTCATTGCATTTCCCGCCATTGTCCATTTCTTTTTCTTAAATATTGTTAAAATATCCTCTAGTATGCTCTCGTACACACACATACACACCATTTCTTTTTCTTATGTATATATATATATATATATATATATAGATAGATAGATAGATATACATATATATATATGCATATACATTTATATATGTATATATACATATATATATATATATATATATATATATACATATTTATATATATAAATATATATATATATATATATATATATATAAATATAAAAATTGGTATGTCTGAGTGTTGGTGAAGAATGTGTGAAAGGGTAGGTTACAGTTTATATTACCAACTACCAACTGAGTAATCCTGTATACAACAAATAAATGAGAGAAAGCTATTTAATTGATGATGTGAAAAAAAACATGATGCCATAATTACCTGGTTGCACCACTATTGTAAAACCTCTGGGCAGATCTGGTGACGAAGTGCGTGGACCTTCCTAAGAACTGATGCACTTCAGTGAAAGGTACCTGGCGTCTTTGCTTTCTGCTGTTTTTTTTTCTGGATATAGTGTGCCGGGGTTTAAACAAAAAAACAGAAAATAATAACATAAAAATTCTTTTAGGCATGCTGTAAATGATTTAAGAGAGATGGAGTCTCCCTGTGTAATTCCTTTCTCACTAGGATTTTTTTTCACTATCTTTTTGTAGTTTTAGGATGATTGTACTTCCCGTATAGGTATATTTATGTGTTCTAACATAAGCTTAATCTATTCATTTTCCTTGAAGTAAAGAAAGCCTTAAATGACATGAAAAGAGGTAAAGCAGCTGATATGGCCTTAAAATTAATTCAATAATTGATGGAGGAGATTTCATAGTAAAACTCACTGAACTTGACAAAAATACCTTCAAGAATGGTCTATTCCTATAGCTTGGAAAAACTTTATCATTATACTAATTCAAAAAGGGAGACACAAAGTACCTGGAAAATCACTCCGTAATATATAAAATATTCACAAAGATCGTATTAGGCCAAACAGAAAGACAGCTAGATTTTAATCAACCAAGAGAGCAGGCAGGATTTAGAAGTGGATATTCAACTGGCCATATCCAAGTAATTAACCAGCTTATGGAAAAATAAACTGAGTAAGGCTAACCACTATGGGTGATATTTGTAGACTATGAGAAAGCTTTTCATTCTGTTAAAACTACAGCAGTAATGAAATCTCTTCAAAGACAATGAATAGAGGAGTCCTATGTTAGATCGCTTGAGGATATATATATATATATATATATATATATATACACGAGTGTGCATATATATATATATATATATATATATATGGTATGTCTTTGTGTTGGTGAAGAATGTGTGAAGGGGTAGGTGTTTATATCACCAACTGGGTAACCCTGTGTACAAAGAATAAAGGAGAGAAAGCTATTTGATTGATGATGTAAAAAAAAAAAAATGATGCCATAATTACCTGTTTGCGTAAGACCTAGCGGCAGATCTGCTGACGATTGGCGTGGACCTTAAAATCCGATCCACATCACTTAAAGGTTCCTTCTGTCTTTTTTTTCCCCGGAATTTTTTTCTAGGTTAAAAAAAAGAAGAAAAAAAGAAAAAAAAAAAAAAAAAAAAACTCTTAAAGGAATATTTCAGGGGTGATGCCCCCAAAAAGTTAAAAAAAAAAACTGAAAAATAACTAATGTTAGGTTAAAAAACTGAAAATTGAAATAATTGCGATTAAATTAAAAAATAATGAAATTAGAAAACCTAAAAATGGCCAATCATTTCTTCCTAACATAACTCACCCTTTATTAATTATTTATTTGTTATGTTAACATATCTAAATTTCAAAAAAGATTAAAAGAGATCCCTGATATAAGTAATAATAAAGTTATAAATTAGTTTTGCTCAAGAAAATATTTTATGTATGTTACCCACGACATTTGAATTTTATATTTTACTTTTAATATATGGAAAACTGAATCTAACTGTCAATTAATTCAAAAGTACTATTTCTCTCACTAATCACCAACGAATTGTCTGGTGGTGAATTATTCAAGGAAGATTGGCCATACAAATCATATATATAAACTTGTTGAAAAAAATATATATATAAACTGATTTCAAATAAATTACAATCACTGCATGCAAACTACAGGGGAAAAAAGTTCTTTTGTGGATGTTTTCTTTCATATCTGGGAAAAAGTTTTTCCCATTCAGCCTAAATATTTAGATATGATGGACCGTGAGCCACTCTAACTTTCATCCAACATGTGAGAATTTGAGTTGAGTGAAAACATTTTCTACTGAAAGAATGATAAATTCTTAAAGTTCTGAAGTTTCAAAATGTATAGAAATATTTTGCTCAGTTGTTTAGAGGCTTATGTTTAGTTAATAATTACAACCTCATGTTGATTTTAAACGAAAATTTTGAACTTAGACGACATACCACGTATATAAGTAACCAGTTGTTGATGGAAATCAAGTCTAAACTACATAAAAATAGTCAGAAAATTAGGACCAAGAAAGGAGTTAGACAGGGAGTTCCCATTCCTTTTAAATTATTCACAGTGAATACTAGATGTTTTTAAAAATTTAGATTAGGGAAATGTAGGGATTAACATTAATGGGGAATATTTTAACAACTTAAGATTTGAAGATGACATATTTGTGTTTAGTGAATCATGGGAGGAATTGCAAAAGATGACAGAAGATTTGAATAGAGAAAGCAGAAATGTAGGACGAAATGAATATGAGTAAAACTAAGATAACGCTCAATGAAAATATAGACAGACAACAAATAAGGTTATTGACGAATCTCTAGTTAATCAGTAAACGTACTTAGAACAGACAGTAAGGTTTTCCTTACGACATAAGTCCGATTGATTGATTGATTGATTTAAAGTTTTCAGGCATCTTGATATAAGTCCGAAATCAAACGAAAGATAAGTATGGGATAGAAAACCTTTTAAACAAAATGAGATTAGGAAAAATAAAATGTCATTCTCTCTAAATAGTATGTAATCAGATGGCTCTTGCATCAGAAACTTGGAGCTTTACTAAAGCCTTAGAACATAAGCTAGTTACAACTCAAAGAACTATGGAAAGAATAATGATGGGATTAACACTAAGAGACAGAAAATCAACAACATGAATACAAGAGAAAACTAAAGTAGAAGATATTCAAATAACGAGTAAGAAGAAAGAAAAGGACATGGGCAGGCCATATATATATGCATCATGGCTGGTAACAAACCATCGTGGGGGTGGGTGTGATTGATGCAAAAAAAAAAAAAAAAAAAAGCGGTGCATTCTGAATATCAATAACCTATATACATCTTATTCGGAGTTTGAAACAGTATGGATATGGCGATATGAAACACCTTTTATGACACTGGATTGGCATTAATTTCATAATCATAGCCAGGTGGTTCTCATGCCTATGTGGTACCGTCCCTAACTGATGATCGCCAGACTGGGTTTCGAGTCAAGCTTAAACTCTTTAGATCCTTTGGTCGTTGAAACAGCACAATCCTTGTGAGCTAAGGATGGGGGCTTTGGGAGAGCCTATAGGTCATTCATGAGTGGCCTTTAAACCTTTAAACTAACTGTAACAAAATTTCACGCTGTTAACTTGTCTTTGTTTCTTTGATTTGTTATTTCTAGTCTTCGCTCAAAAGTTACCTGCCATTTGACCTTAAAACTAACCTTGTTGTACAGATGATACTACTCTTCTTTTAGGTAATCAGTACCTTTATTGGGGTAAAAAGTAGCTGGAATCTTACTAAAACCATGGGTTATAAAATTTGTGACTTTTCTTTGAACGCATATAGAAAGGCGTGATGCCTTTATCTTTTTATTGTTGATTAGCGGATCTTGTACCATGATTTTACCACATGAATCGAATCAATTTGCGTTAATAGTATTATAGATAAGGACTATAAATATGACAGAGAGCTTTACACTGCATACGAATCAAAGCTTTTAGCTATAATTGGCAAAATGGACACACGTAAACAAACATATGAGAGGCTTGCAGAAATCTAGATTTTTTTTTGTAAGGTCGTGATGAAACCAAAAGTAAAACACTTCAAATAATTTCCCTAAGAATTTTCTTCTTTTTCTCTTATGAAAATCTAAGTCAACAATTAAAAAATCCTATTCAACTATACTTTAATAGATTTGATTTAATTTGGAACTTTCATCAATCTAGATGACAACAAACAAATGCAAGCGAGTCATGTTTCGTGGAATAGTAGCTGAAGTGAATCTTCTTAGTGCCTTAGGCCTATAGTCCTATTATTTAGAAGACCTTGAATAGCATTCCTGAAAGTACAATAGATGGCGTTGGCTGGAAGCTGAAGAGATGTTTCGATGCTAACCTAAGGTTCCATAATTTCTTACGTTCATTGATTTATCTCTTTAATTTTTCAGGAGATTTACATAAATATATGATAATAATAATAATAATAATAATAATAATAATAATAATAATAATAATAATAATAATAATAATAATAAATTCCTGACAAAATATTGCTACTACAAGAAAAATCTTTTAACATTACTTTTTATTTTCCTCATGATTTACTTCTCTTCATCAAGGAGTGAATACAAAAACCCTTTGCAAAAAAAGGGAAACTGTAAAATCTTTCTAGAGGACAAGATAAGAAAGAATGCCATTATAGAGAGGAGAAAACACTGCACATACACACATACACGCACACACATACTCACACACGCATATATATATATGTATATATATATATATATATATATATATATATATATATATATATATATATGTATATATGTGTGTGTATATATATACATATATGTGTATATATATATATATATATATATCATTATTATCCGTTGCTAATTCATTTCACGATAAGGCCTCAGACATATCCTTCCACACGCGTCTATTCATGGTCTTTCTATATCAGTCTATATCCTCAAATTTCTTAGCTCGCCAACCCATCGTCTTCTCTTCTTTTCCCTGCTTCGTTTGTAATCTATTAGGACTTCAGTTTGATTTTGAAATAGTTTCTTTCAGCAAATTCTACAAGCATATCTCTGTCATTTCTTGTGTCTATTGCAAATTCACTTACTGCTGATTCTCCTCTCTTCGTTTGATCTATTTTAGCATTGAAATCACACCAAACAAATGTAACTTGAGTCCTATGTTTTTTTCAAAGACAACTCCAATTTTCATAAAAAGTTTTATTTCTTCCTATGTTTAAGATATTGTTGGTGCATACGTTTGAATGATCCTCTTATACTCCTAATCTAGTTTGATAATCAATTTCACATTTCACTGATACTACAAAATTCTTGTATGTTGCATGTAAGATTTTTATTAATAAAAAATCCCACTCTATTTTCGTTGTTCTCTCTCTCTCTCTCTCTCTCTCTCTCTCTCTCTCTCTCTATATATATATATATATATATATATACATATATATTACTCATTCATATATGTGTATATGAATATCATCTTCATCGTCATCATCATCATTTCCTCCTACGCTTATTGACGCAAAGGGCATCTGTTAGATTTCGCTAATCGTCTCTATCTTGAGGTTTTAAATCAATATTTCTCGATTCATCATCTCCTACTTCACGCTTCATAGCTCCCACGCCATGTAGACCTGGGTCTCCCAACTCTTCTATTGCCTTGTAGAGACCAGTAAAAGTTTGGTGAACTAATATCTTTCGGGGAATGCAAAGAGCATGCCCAGACCATCTCCATCTATCCCTCACCATGATCCCATCCACATATGGCACTCGAGTAATCTCTCTTATAGTTTCATTTATAATCCTGTCCTGCTATTTAACTCCCAATATTCTTACAGGGCTTTGTTGTTGGATATTGTTTCATTGACATACCACAACTCATGTCCATACAGCAGCACCGATCTCACTAAACTGATATATAGCCTGATTTTTATAAGTAATTTCAGGCGATTTGATTTCCAAATTTTACTTAACCTAGCCATTGTCAGATTTGCTTTTGTTTTCAATATTTCTTTAAACTCCCATTAGAGATTATAGTTTCTAAATATTTAAAGCTTTAGAATTCTGATTACTGGATTGACGAATACACTTGTCTGATTTCTGTATCCTATATTTAAAGTAAGTTTACTTCCACATTAATGTATTTTTTACTAGTAATTATATAAATGAGTGTGCTCTAGTATACGCTCATACATGAAAATAATAGTGATGATATTAATATACCGTATTAGTGAATAATATACGTGATTGAACAGTCCACTTAAGGACTTCTACCATTGCTGCTACTGCAATTACTGCTTATGCTCTGAATTACCATGATATAAAACAATGAAGAGTAGTTACTAATAAGAGTTGATTGAAATAATGCAAAACCTTCCTAATACGGCACCTTAAAGGTTTAAATTTAAGGTCACTTAAGAGTGAGAGAAACTGAAGATGGGGTAATGTTTTAGTGTCCTGACAAATATCCATATAGTTAGCGCGCAAAAGTTAGAAACATAAGTAAAATATGCTAGAATTTGTAATAGTTATTTATTTACAAATAAATAGAAGGTTCGATTGTTCGCATGCCTTCAATGAAATCAATTTTAAAGCTAATGTCTTAACTCCAAAATCCTTTTCAAATAAAGACCCCGGTCATAAGGGTAAGAGTATAATATTTGAATTAGTTTGAAATGATTGATAATTCTTCTCATAAGAACATCCACAAAAGAACTTTTAAATATAAACGATAGTTATCAAAGCTATCGAGAAATGGGAGGAAAAAAAATTATAAAGTAATGTGTATTAAGAACAGTAAAGAGAACGCTTACCAATGTACACTTTCAGTAGACTCACCTGAAAAGAAACATCTAAACAATTCTTAAGCATGCACACTACTTGTGGAGAGATTCCTGATTGGGAAGCAATCTCAGATGAAAAAACTTACGGCAAGGACAACATACCTGTTGGGTTTAGTAGTTTTCAAGTGGATAGTAGACAATTCTTCACTACACCTGGCTCGCGGCATTGTCACTGAGGGGGAGATAGAGAAGGAATTTAGAAGTAAGTAAGGCAATTCGTAATTTTGAATGATAAAAGCATAATGATTGAGGATAAGATTATATTTTGATATATTAGTTTTATTGGACGTAATATATATATATATATATATATATATGTATATGTACATATATATATACACACACATATATACACACACACACACACACATATATATATATATATATATATATGAACACACAAACATACACGTACACATAGGTATATATATAATCTATATAATACATATGTATATATATATACATGATATACCTATATATAAAGAATAACAACAACGCCAACAACAACAACAACAACAACAACAACAACAACAACAATAATAATAATAATAATAATAATAATAATAATAATAATAATAATAATAATAATAATAATAATAATGATAAATATTTATTTTGATCTTAGGTGTCTACGTTGTTTTTTATATCACTGAGCACCGAAAGAACTAGTCAAATCGTAATTTCTTTTTTTGTATTATCTCTGCTTTCCAGCCCCAAAATATTTTTTTTTCTTTAATATCGTTCATACTAATTATTTGACTGCACTGGTACTATGGTACAGTGATCTAGACACCTCCCCTAATATTTGATCACATAGTGCATTGTCACCATCTATTATTTCTCAAAACCTAATTCCCTGTTTTTGTAAATCCTCATTCCCTCTTTCTCAAATGCTAATACCCTCTTTTTGTAAATCCCCATTCCATCTTTTTAAAATCCTAGTTGCCTCTTTTCTAAATACTAATTCCCTCTCTTTCTAAATCTCCCTTTCTTCTTTTTCCATATCCACATTCCCTCTTTTCCTTAATCCTAATTCCCTTTTTCTAAATCACAATTCCCTCTTGTTCTAAATATTCATTCCCTCTTTCTCTAAATTCAAAATCCCTCTTTTCCTAAATTCTCATTCCCTCTTTCTCTAAATACCAATTCCTTCCTTTTCTAAATCCCAATTCCATTCTTTTCTAAATCCTTATTTCCTCTTTTTATAAATCCCAATTCCCTCCTTTTGTATAGCTACCTAAATCCAATAATCCTTTCTATAAAAAAAAAACCGTTATGTATTTGGATCATAAGTTATTCAATGAAAAAAAAAATATAAAAAAACGTTCAACAATGTACAATGTTATTTGTTCCTGTTTGTAAAATCCAACATAAAAGGTCAGCAAAATATTTATTAATTTGCTCTTGCTTCTTTTTTCTTTTTTTTTTAAATCACATGTTTAATTTCTGTGTTGTTTAGTTTTCCGCCCATTATATTTTGTATCATCTGTATGTTATTGTTATGTAAAGGAAACTAAACAGCTACTTATGTGATTTTGAGCCTATTGTAGTACATAAACTAATGAAATTATGTGAAAGTGACATCTAACACTAAACCCCTGTTCAGATCACTTAACAACATTGCACACTTAATTATAAGAGATATAGTAGCATGGAGAAGGTGGGGGTAGGGATGGGGTGCGGGGCTTGTTTGAGGAGTATAATGATCCATGAGATTGAGTTTCTATCTTCCTTTTAGAAATTAACGGAATCACATGGGGATCCTTGTCCATAACATCTCAGTAGGCCTGCCCTAGAATCGTGCAAATACTCGACTATTATCGTATGTTATGAAATGTTAGCTTATCTTCTTTTTGCTTTAGAAAGTTTAGCACACACACAAATACACATCCAGGTCTTAGATGTTCAAAAGGTTTCTCCACCGGCTAAGCTACAACCCTAGTTGGAAAAGCAGGATGCTATAAGCCTCGGGGATCCAACAGGGAAAATAGCCCATTGAGGAAAGGAAACAGGGTAAAATAAAATATTTTAAGAACAGTAACAACACTAAAATGAATATTTTCTACATAAACTATAAAAATTTTAACAAAACAAGAGGAAGAGAAATTAGATACAATAATGTGCTCAAGTGTACCCTCAAGCAAGAGAACTCTATCCCAAGACAGAGTCTATGGCACTACCCAAAACTAGAGAAAAATGGTTTGATTTTTGAGTGTCCCTCTCCTAGAAGAGCTGCTTACCGTTCCTAAAGAGTCTCTTCAACCCTTACCAAGAGGAAAGTAGCCACTGAAGATTTACAGTGCAGTAGTTAACCCCTTGGGTGAAAAAAATATTGTTAGGTAATCTCAGTGTTGTCATATGTATGAGGACAGAGGAGAATCTGTAAAGAATAAGCTAGACTATTCGGTGTATGTGTAGGCAAAGGGAAAGTTAACCGTAACCAGAGAGAAGAATCCAATGTAGTACTGTCTGGCCAGTCAAAGGACCCCATAACTCTCTAGCGGTAGTATATCAACGGGTGGCTGGTGCCCTGGCTAACCTACTAATAGAAAATTGTTGTTTTTTTTTTTATCATATAGGAAGGGTGTATGTTTTCCTTAATTTTCTACATATTTTCATCTTTCTTATTTGGTCTGGAAAAATAGTTTAACTACTTAAAAATTGTAGTGGTTAAACAAATTATCCCGTTCACATTCATAAAGGATTATGATCTTGATTATGATTAGTAATCTAGAATAGTCTAATTTTTCTTAAACACCATTATCAGACATTCTATTTTTGAAATAGCTTTCCGACGACACGAAAAAGTAATCGGGAAAGTTGAGCACTTATTGAGCCAAAGGAAATCCTTCTTCGAGCCGCACCGGATCGCGTTAATTGTTTCGATTGAATCGAGGTCTTACGCTGCCAATGGAAGTATTATTGGGACGGGCAATCCTATCTCAAAGCCACCCCCTCCCACCCCACTACATCCCAACCAACGCATCTCACCTCCCCACACTGAAAATCACTAAAAATCTCTCAAAGAAAAGAAACATGGAACAAATATCTTGAAAATGGAACAACCCAATGTCTGTAAAGAAATTTGAAAGTGTTTGAAGACGTTTAAGAGAGTGTCAGAGATACCTCCAGGGTAAAACACCGCTCCAGCGGGAGCAGTCGAGGTTCCAATAATGCGCCGGGTGAAACTGTAAGCTTGTTAACAAGTGATCATATTTTGCCCGGATCACGGACATCCCTGCGTGGGGGCCAACCACCTTAAAAGAAAAGTTTGGGGGCGGAGTTTCGTTACTAAAAGTCTCGGAAATTTTGGAATTACCTGCAGAGGAATCAGATACTGTTCATAATGTGGTATTTTGACGTTAGTTAAATTTAATCATCATCTGGTGAACACACAAATAGACACACACACCCATATATATGTACTGTATATATATATACATATACACACATGCATATATATATATATATATATATATATAGATATTTACAAATATATCGAGAGAGAGAGAGAGAGAGAGAGAGAGAGAGAGAGAGAGAGAGAGAATCTATTCATTCATTTATTAAACCTTCATAATTATTGCTATATTAAACAGAATGATGCCTTTCTATATTTGAAACTTCTCAACATACCTAAAAAGGTTAAATAGCACGGACAGCTAGAGAAGAATAAAGCAACCAGGAAATATCAGTAGATAAAGAATAGTTAACTGAAGAATGTGATTTCTTTCATAAACTTGCCAAATGAGAAAGTCAAAAAGAAAATAAGAATAAAAAAGTACCTCTAGCATCCAATAAAAGCCGTGAAAAGACTCCAGAGGCCTCAGGGATTGGAAGGTGTGATATTAACCGGGTATATTTCATTCGTAATTATCTCTGTCCTTTTGGGCGGTTGGAAGTCTCGTAATGGTAGTTAGAGTATGTCCCTTGGTCCAACTGTGTACACACAAGCACAACCAATTGCAAGGCTGCTGGGTGTTTACGAGTAGCGTTTAGTTTTCCGGACAGTTGTTGCTTTTTCCACGGGGAAATTTCTTTATTCTGTTAAATCTAAACGG
This sequence comes from Palaemon carinicauda, assembly GCF_036898095.1. NCBI lineage: Eukaryota > Metazoa > Arthropoda > Malacostraca > Decapoda > Palaemonidae > Palaemon > Palaemon carinicauda. The sequence continues at coordinate 71,077,662 of NC_090739.1, forward strand.
TTCGTGTCTTACTATACCATTTTTATAATATAATGCTAAACCTAAAAATAGGATGGATGCTGCACGATTTTCTTGCTTTGTTGAGATTTGGAACGAAGAAGAAATGAAGGCATATATAAATGTAATGACTATAGGAAAACATCCAATGTAGTTTTATAAAACAACTACGTTTAGTTTACAAGATATGAGTATTTTAAAGTTACTCTGCAGATTTCGTTCTAAGCATGTATGTAAACAGTGTGACAATGATAATTGAAAGAAAGAAATCAAATCATCTGCCTTTTAGAGGAAAGATACCTCCATCTGAATCATTGGAACATCACAATATCTCTGGGATCAGTATTCCAGAGCATTTCTTTACTCAGAAAATGTAGGAAGTATCAGAAAATAGTCTTTAAAAGCATAGACACACTTTCATTGAATTCTGAAGGCAGGTAAGTTATTGTAACATAGTAAGTTTTAAGTAATTGATTAGATAACGTTTACACCATAGATAGGATAATTTTCTGTAGATCTGTCTAAATATTCTGATTGATTGGTTGATTGATTCTAACTAATCTGGCATCATGTCTAAATATTCCGAGCAAAATATGTATGATTTAACTTTAGGACGAACATTGGCGTTACTCATAAAGTAAACTGGACCATATTTTTGTGCTTATTCTCACAATACAAGTTGGAGGGTCCAGTGACACTTTGGCACTAAAGTTTAGAACGTAAAATAAAAGACAACCGGAGTCTAAATAAGCAGGTTTTATGTATGATTCTTATGACAGAAGTCATGACAAACATTTTACTTCCATAAAATACTGAATGAAATTAAAGAAATTCTTTAATTTCCTAATTTCTATTTATTTTAAACATTTTACTAGAGTTTTAAACATCACTAGTAATTTCCAAAGTTCTCATGCTACTTGATTGTATCTGATTTAATAATATCCATACAAATAGAGTAAAAGGCCACTAGGTAACATTTCAACCGAGTAAAAGACACTGGAGTCAGATTGAAGTCGTATGAAAGGTATTAGAGTAACAAATTATAATAAATCTATTAAAAGATGCTGAAGCTTGAAGTCGAGTGCATAGCACTGATGGGAAGCTGAAATTTAGCTGTTGTCAATCATCAAGGTAGTATAGTTCAAAGATTTTTAGGCGTTTATAGGAGGTGAAGTTTTTTTTTGTCCTTGCAAAAGGTGAAAAGCAAGGGAAATACGGTATGCCTACAATTAGATATATATTATACTTATTAGGATTTCTCTCAAATGTTTTCCCCAAACAAAATATACAAAGCGTTAAAGTTAAGACTGTCGGCGAAGAAAGCTTTTATGAACAATTTTTGAAAATGTAATGATCGGTAAAAGCATTGAAATTAGTTAGTATAGCGGAAAGGAGTAAAACTAATTATGAAAAAATGGTAAAGGAAAGGGTTAATTCTAGCATTGTAATCTTAAGAATGACAAGACTTTTTTTTATCAATATTTGAATTTCAATTCTACATTTCCTATCCAATACGAATCTGTTTAGACACCTATTAAATAATAGTCTTCTTCTTCTTTGCCTATATCTTTTCCCACTTCTATGTGGGATCGATGTTTCTGGTCAGCTTTCTTCATCTACCTCTGTCCCACACCTCATAACCGGTTAATCCCTTTGATCGAAGGTCATCCTTGATACAGTCTCGTAAGTTTTATTACGATAACAATCGCCCGGTATTTGAGTTAATAAAAGCCATTTAGTTTGCATTACGGCATTGGGAACGTTAATGAAAAGCAAAACTTGAAATAGGAAACTGAGTTCAATTCCTCTAAGACTGCCTCAGTAGTATTTGTGTAGATACGCGTATCAGAGAATATACGCATTTGATAACTATAATCAACTAATAATTATATAAAAGGTTATCTTAGAAATCTACGGATTATTGGAGTATAGTTTCAGTTGTTAAATTAAATACAGTATAATGAGTCACTCACCGGAGGGGGGGGGGGGGGGGAGAAATTAACCCAAATTAATGTAATTTTTTTTTTGTCTATCGTTCTCTGGTGGCCGCCGATGAACTTAGACTGAAAATAATATCTAATTTAATTTCATCTCTTAGTCTATTTTATTCCACCATTGCAGGATTATTATCCTCTCATCTCGAGAAGAATAATATAAGGCATATCTGGAGAAGATCACTCGTATTTTCAATGGGAAGTTATCTGGATATTATCCTATGCTCTTTGCTATCATTCAAAAATTTATTTTCATTAAGGAGTGTTATTGTAAAGTACATGTAGGAGGTTTTGAAATTCTTTTAAATGATATTGAATAATATTCTTATTCTTTTCCGGGATACATCCAAACTCCCGTTTGTCTATCAAGCTCTTCATTTTGAGTTTTAATCTGCTTATTCTTATGTTCTTTTTAGATCCATACTTATGTTTGCCATACATTTATTCTATAGGCTACATTTCATTTTCATATCGCATATATAATACATTTCACACGTATGGAATTAGGTTTGAAATGATGATGGTTCGATAACTATTAGTCATTTGAGAGAAACGAATAAAGTAATTTATCATCGGTTTTAGGACAACACTGCAGTAATCTATAAGGATATAGTAAACAGTTGGTAGCCAAGCAACATTCATATGTTCACAAATCATGCAACATTTTATAAAAAAAAGTCATAAATCTTGCAAAAAGGATATTGTGAAGAGAGAAACCGATAAATCCCCAAATTCCTAATATCTCCTATACGTAGCGGAAGAAGTATATAAATGAAATTAATCTTCGAATGCTAGTAATGTCCATGAAACATTTTTCATTGGAGGTGTCTATTTTATTTCTATTTTATTATCTGTCTCATCATGACCCAGCCCACTTATATATATAACACATGTGGAGAGAGAGAGAGAGAGAGAGAGAGAGAGAGAGAGAGAGAGAGAGAGAGAGAGAGAGAGAGAGAGAGAGAGAGAGAGAGAGAGAGAGAGAGTTTTGTTACCCTACATGGCTGCCGTAGATGCAAGCACTTCACGAGAATAGACCCTAGGTTTTGGACTCATGCTGTCTGTGTACAAACAAATCAACTAACAGTAAAGCGTTGCTTGATATCCGAATTTCCAGTCGTTTTCTGTTGACCTTTTTTCTTTCCTTGTAGAGGATTTAGTTGTCTTTCCCCCACGCTTGCTGAAGGATCTTCTGCTTGCTTTTGCTTTGGACGAAGGAGGGGTAGCTTGCTTGTCATACTCGAGCCAGGATTACGTTTCTCAGTTGGTGTTGGAGTTTCCAAGGATTGTTTTAAGAAAATTTTCAAATGTGGCTACACTTGTTTGAGATTGAGTCCTTGTATCTAATTGTTTTTGAGTAATAACAATACGGAGTCTTCCATGTACCTTTATAGTAGGAAAGTATTCAAGAAGTGATTGTGATAGACAAAGATGAATATTGATGAAACCTCTCTCTGGTTTTAATTTCGTGGTTGTAAGTTTTAGAATAAGATTCCTATGTATCTTAAGTCTAATATTTGTCTAAAAGAGGGATATAACTCATATTGAAATTATTAACTAAAACTCAGAGTTATCTATTTCATATCTCAATTGAATGTCATTGTTTTTTTGAATATCTATTATCTGATAATAGACATATTGATTTTACTTCTACGTCATCTGCCAATATCTAACCTGAAAACTATGAATGGTATATTGTCCATTATTCTTAAAGAATTGTCATTTATATAATATGGTATCAACCATTACATGCACAGAAACGATTAAAACTTTTATCGTTACTATTTTGGGAAAGAAGAAATTGCAAATATATGTGTCAGGACCCATCATATTAACATGAAAACTCTGCTATGAGACCGTCCTTTCTTTGACATTTATATTGAACATGGCTGTCCAGTAAAACCTTATTTTCATTTCGGTTACATTATGTCTCTCATCTTGGGTAAGAAGAGAGAGAGAGAGAGAGAGAGAGAGAGAGAGAGAGAGAGAGAGAGAGAGATGTTAGGATTTCATTTATCTTATGCGTTCAGAAAAAAATTGGAACAATACTGGAAGGTAAATGGCATTAGATTAACTTACACCATAGACTTCATTATAAAAGTGAAAGGAATGATAAATATCTTTAGATGGCTCATTAAAATATAGACTTTTTTTTCCAGCATTCTGTGAGACTTCATTTTTCCGGAATAACCAGATCCTCTTAAATAAAGAAATAATGGCCCCAAATTACCAACCATAGGCCATTTCATTGTTATATGAAAAAGATTAAAATGTGAAAAATAGCGACTTTTAAATCTTAATGTTAATGTTATTTTAACATTTTCCGGTAAGTATCGGCTCTGGTCTTATTCACGTTTTGACGTCAGGATAGAATTTTTTGTTATTTCTGACTGTTCATGTCTTCTTTCAGTACCGATTACCGTTTTTTTTTATGCAGGAATCTTTTAAAAATGTTTGATTTATACATTTGGTGAAACGTTGATTTGCTTATTATCATTATAATAATTATTATAATTCTCAATATTAATGTTATTAAAATTATTATCAATATTATTTTGGTCGAAGGTCTGTTACATGGTATATTCTATAAGATATGATTATCATTACAAATGAGTTTTACTGTCAATTTTTTTTTTTTTTTTTTAGACTGATACAGACATTCTTCTTCTCACTGTCAGATAAATTTTATAACTGCTCAAAATATATGGGCGGAGGTAAGTAGTAGGCATATATAATAGGCTACTTATTGTCTTAAGCTTCACCACTCTCAATTGAATGTTCTTATCAGCGGAGCCAAAGATTAAACGATATAGCATTCCACAAACGGGACGCAATTACAAGAAATCCGTGTTTGATTTCAATCAGTGTATAGAGCAAACGCATAAGCTTACGCAACGACCTCCTTTTGTACATATCGTAACAGGAGATCGTCGTCGTAGATTGCCCGGCCATCGTCCACAAACAATCGGTCCTTTCAGAAAGTCACCAGGTCAGCATTCTCATGTGAAAGTATTTTCTTCCACAAACGGACAACTGCGATAAGAGATCCAGCCGTAGATACCACACAACTAACTACCATTTGTTTTCTCATGGAATTTGGAAGATGTTTACATAAGCTGTATAATGAGGATAAAATCTACACCCGTTGAAATAACAGGAAGATATCAGAGCCGTTAAAACGTTTTTAGATTTTTTTTTGTATAATATTATAATTCTTAAATGAATTATTGTTTTTTCTTTCGTGCTCTTAGGATAAATTGTTTTGTTGATTTTTATTAGTGAATCTCACTGAGAATGATATAATTTTCATCATTCATTATAGTTGTCTCTTTGCCTATGTGATCGATAATATTTTCAATTGGATATTAAATCTAAATATGTAAGAAAAGATTTTGCAATAGTTCACGAATGAATATATCATTGGTTAGCCTTTCTTAAGTTTTCAGATATAAGGTAAAGTGATTTTAAATTACTTATCCAATTCACCTTCTTCATAATAAGAAAATGAAGAAGAATTTTATTTATATTCAAATTTCTCATCAAATATTTGAAATCAAAGTCTTATAAAGACATTTTGACATTGCAAGTTGATACTCTTATGTCCGAAATGTTCTTATTCTGAGGAATTAGATGAAAAAAAAAAATATTTTCTTTGTTATTAAGAGAAGTATTTGTTTCGACTATTCTTTATATAACTGACTTTGTCGTTCGTCACCGATTTCTTTGACGAAGGAAAATATGATTTTTTCATAGGTCTTTGATTTTTGTAGCATTTGCCTCTCCCGATATCTTTCGTTTATTTACAAACTTAATAGATTACTTTTTCTAAAGACTCATTCTATGAAACCAAAAATTTCTATATACCAAGGATTTACACCATTTTATAAAACCGCTTTTACATGTTAATTGCTTGTCTTACAGTTGCACACTGAATATTTAGGGCTCAGTGCCTTTTTAGATTCATGAAAATGACACATGTCTTATTCCTTTCAGTTAGTTGTATGCCTCCCATATTCTTCTTGATAATCTGCTTAGAATATATTTTTTGTTTTTGTTTTAAATATAACATTGTAGTGTACCGCGTGCTTATTTTTATCAAACATAATTTATGAACCCTTGTTCCTGAAATGGTTTCAATCGGCTACCTATAGCTCCCCCCAGAAAGTGTTTGGTGGGAACACTTTACTGATATTTCAATATTAGTTAGAAAAAAAAGGATGCATAGATAAAGTGATGATTAAAATGATATGCTGTACATAAAAAATAAAAGTCACCGCTTAGACCTGTGTTGCAGTAAAGAAGTGACTAGGCAGCTTAATCTTATCCTTGTAATTTCTTTCTATCTATCTAGAGAAAGTCAAAATATCACAGGAAAACTAAATATGTAAAATGGTTTTCACGGTTTTTTACAACTCCTTGGATGGGAGATATTTTGAGTATATGAAAAAGAGTTTTGCTTGAAATGAGTAGCAAATCCATTAGAAATATATACCAGGTTTCTATTGTTATGCCTACAAAGAGAGAGAGAGAGAGAGAGAGAGAGAGAGAGAGAGAGAGAGAGAGAGAGAGATCTAATTTGTTGTCTCGTTAAAAATATTGTCCTATTACAATTTTTATATCATTTCATGTAGAGCCATTGATGATTTTTGAACTTAAACAGGACATTATTTAGAGTATTTGCATATGATGAATATTCATTTGCTGACTGTTTATGTTTTTCCATATCGTAATTTCTTCTGACTTTTTGATGAGTGAATAATTCTTCAGTTTAAAAGAAGAATCCTGTGTCAACTATTATCACATGGAAGATGACCGAAAAAACACCTTAGAATTTTGTTTTCTATACAAAGATAGTTAATTAGATTACTATAGGTATATAGCTATCAACTATCGTAAATAAGAAAACGGAAATTTAATTAATATTGTATATATATATATATATATATTATATATATATATATATATATATACATACATATATATGTATGTATATATACACACCCATATATATATATATATATATATATGTGTGTGTGTGTGTGTGTGTGTGTTTGTATGTATATAACAAAAAACAACAACACATACAGCTGTTTCTATTTCATTTCAGGATTAAAGCCTCAGACCTGTCCTTATTCATGACTGGGGTTTGGCAAGTTTTCTTCACCATGTTGGCCACTGTGGATTGGTGAGGGTAGGAGACTTAGTCTGATCGGTCACAACAAGCCAACCTAGTAAGGGTGGTCCTGACAGGTACAGCTTTGCTGATCATGGTAATACACAAACCATTTCACCAGGTTAAGGTAGCCCCACTCAGAAAGGGTTATTATATCTACCTATCTATGTAGTTAAAGATATATACAAACACACACATATACTGTACATATATATATATATATATATATATAATATATATATATATATATATATATACAGAGAGAGAGAGAGAGAGAGAGAGAGAGAGAGAGAGAGAGAGATACTCTAGTAAAAATATTTGAGTTGGTTAAGGGGCTGTGTGAGTACGCGTGGTGCCTTGCATATCTTAATAACACATCTTTTCCTCTCCCCCATTCATATTTTTTTTGTCCTCTTTGCTATCTTATGTTTAAAGATGAAGAGTCATTGCTTCTCCACCGACATCAAAGTTACATTAGTGTTAGCTGAAGGATTAACGAAGGGAAAATGTCTGATAAGGAGGTGCACACAATTATACACATATATATGTATGAAGTATATAGATGTGTATGCGTGAATATATACATACGGACAAATATATATATATATATATATATGTATATGAATACACATACACACATATATATAAATATATATATATATATATATATACATATATAAATATATATATATATATATATATATAGAGAGAGAGAGAGAGAGAGAGAGAGAGAGAGAGAGAGAGAGAGACCCCAATTGATAAGTAGACTGTCTATTTATTTTTATCGATTTATTAGCAACTATATGAATCCCCGTCACGATATGCGCACTTGTTATTTTAGGTAATAATTCCCTTCGAGTGTTTTATTCCTAAGTTAGAGTGAGTTTATTGCGACTAATTGTGGCAAACATTTGAAAGTATGAGTCGCGTAAATATACATATATTTACATATATACACAGGTACATAAATATGTGTGCAAATGCAAACACACACACACACACACACACACACACATATATATATATATATATATATATATGTATATATATATATATATCTGTATACATGTGTTTGTGTGTTTATGGTTGGTTGTGTATGTTTGTATAACCCCTCCATACTTAGAAAGGTTCAATCATTAAAAGAGTCTTTGTTTAGAGCGACAGACATTTTTTCCTTATCTTAACCCCCTAGGGGCTTCTGTCCTCTATCTAGGCCATGTTCCTTTCGTTCCAGAGTACAAGATAATCATCAGCAGACTCCCTTCGTGGGTAAAGGCGGATGACACCTTAACGCAACACACATTAGCACCCAAAATAAAAATAGCACTTTTCTGTTGCAATTTCAAAGGGATAGTAACATGTCGAATCATCCCTTTTCAAGAGTTTTCCTATGGGAGAATGGGGTTTTTATCTAATAATGAGGTAATAAAATGATATTGGTTCGATACTGAATATCATCATATAGCGTATTCTAACGGGTTTCGATCTCTTGTTAAAGTCACCTTCACAAGAAATAAGCAACACTATTTTGATAAATGGATAGACTTGAAATCTTATAGGATGTAAAGGACGATAAGGAGATTTATATATTGAAATATTCTCGAAAATATAACCCTCCTTTCGAAAGAAAAAAAAAAACTCCAAATTTTCACGGTCAGAGATATGTTTTATTGGTATATATATGGTCAGTGCGTGTTTTCTATTTGAATCGTCCAACTGGAATCCAGTGGAGCCACCTTTATTTGGGCTCATGAAGAACTCCATATCCTCTCTCTCTCTCTCTCTCTCTCTCTCTCTCTCTCTCTCTCTCTCCACAATATCTTGCATATATTCTTCCATAATCTTAACGAACAAGTTAAACGACAGTGGAGGTCCTGTAGAGAGTAGTGTTCCCCTACTGTATGGGACCGGAAAAGCAGCCGTCAAGGTAAGCAAAGTATGTTACAAAGATTCTTGAGCTGAAAAACTTTACCCAAAAAATATTTCGGTTGGGGAAGTATGAGTAAATGAGTCAGTATCGTGAAGATAAACTTTTAAAGTATCCAGAACGTCTATTGATAGGTTGTTCTTTGGCCAGAGTCTCTATCAGGTTGTCTTAGCTTCTAATCAGTAGATAATGTAAGGACACTAAACTCAAATTTCTATCTGTATACTATTCTACGTATTACCTATTATCCACTGGCTTGCTAGACTATGTTTTTAAGATGAAATTTATCAGCTTACTGTTAACATATATCTAAACACTCTTCAGTCATCTAACTTTTAAAGATATTCATAAAAATCCGTAATTAATAATGCTGTAATATTTCAGCTCTACATAAGAAAAAAACAGTTTTTCTCTTGAAAAAGCTTAAACTTTGAAATGTCTTAAAGAGGGTTTAAGACTTCATCATAGTTTCAAAGTAATAAACCTTTAAGTTCTTTGACTCCCATTTATCCATTTCTCTCTTACCTATGTGGGGTTATGATATTTTAATCTATCTAGGACATATTTAGCCCTATTCTTTGATTGAGGAATCCTTACCATTATCGTCTTTAGGATTGAATAATTTGATTCTTTGCTAAAATGTTTCCCTCTTTCTATCGTGTGTTGAAAAACTCTATATCGTAAAATTTAATTGCTTCTCTGACAGTTTGTTATTTATATCTTTTTCCAGTGGATGACAAATTCACACGTGCGATAACTTGACCATTGAAGATATGTATATAGACATATAGACGGATAGATATTCATAAAGATATACACATTTGCATACATACATATGTATGGGGGATTTCAAAATGGAAGGGCAGACTTAAGATGATCGTTCTTTTTTTATACAAATTTCCTCATAAAAATCATTGTAAAAGAAAAATTACTTTGTTATAAGATTAAAGAATAAAGGTAGATATAAATAAAAAACCTAAAAAGGTTTGAACAAGGAACAAGAACAATATTACGTTAATAACAGCCTTCATCGCCAACTATAATGAGGATCTGAATGTTACATTAGAATAAAGATGCTTTTTTTGGGGGGTGGGGGGAGTTATTAGCCAACACTACCTTCAGTGCGAATGCTAATAAGATATGATATAAAAAACATATTATTTCAACAAGAGAAAGACAATACTCAAAAGTCAACTCCTACTTGAATTGAACAATACCACTGTGTATTCATTGTCTCAGCCAACATAATTACCAACCTTTGATTTATAAGCAAAAATTTCTTCACAAGTAAAGCTTGTAAGATTTGGAGGAGGCATGAGTATTTGGAAATAGATCCGAGTTTAATTACTAATGATGTTTAACGTACGAAACCTAAGGTGAAAAGAGAGAGAGAGAGAGAGAGAGAGAGAGAGAGAGAGAGAGAGAGAGAGAACTATGAATTGAAGAATACCAAGATATTTTTAGCTTTAGTCAGAACTGGATTCAACTTAAGGCGAAAAAGACTTAGAGGTCAAAGTGTTTTTTCAAGCAAACTTGTTGTGGAAAGCTGTTCTCTTAATCAATAAATGGAAGAATACTTATCAATTCTTATAGGTAAATGATGTACCTCTCTGAACACTAGTAACCAATTATATTAACTATCAGTATTCCGTATTTTCAGGTGAGCGTTAAGGACGAGACAGAGCACTCGTACATAATGTCATCCAAATATATGAGGTGATGAAAAAATAGCTCTAGTGGAAGTATGGAAGTTATTTGGAATGCATTAAAACCTAAAGAGGGCTGACGAATGGAAATTTGAAATTAACATCAATAAGCTGTTATTTGAAAGTGTTAGAATCAGGATGAATATCGGTTCAATTATGAAAAATATATTGAAGACAGTTGGTGTATTTATGTGGACGAGTTTGTATCTAATTTTGAAATGTCACAGATAAAGACGACATTATCTAAGTATCCCGTGAAAAGGAGACCCGTTTTGGCATTACTTACATACGTAGTTTCATTTCATGAAACTGGGTGGTGCGCCTGGTCGGCACATCACATCTGTTTTCCAATCTAATCATCAATACAATATATTTGACAACTTCCTATGGGAAAAGGATAATAATCTAAATTTGTAAGAAATGGTTTCAAAAGTGTACTAGGAAGCAAGATATTCATACAAAATCTTCATCATTACCATTCATATTTTGATTAAGAATTGATATGATCATGAATATATATTATAAAATACTTAAGTTGGTTATATCATGGTTATTCATTCATATGAAGGTTTTCAGTGAAATATAATTTGCTCAGTTGATCTTTAATGCAACTATAATGAGCATATCTTGATTGACCACTCACATTTTTTTGTTTTTTAAGTTTCTCGAGAATTTTTTTTTTATACCAGTGCCAGAATTAGAGAAATTTCATATAAAGAAGAATTATTACACAAATTTTTATCCTTATGCTGTAAATTATTTCTTAATTTCTTGAATTAAAGATGAAACCATATATTTTCCAAAAGAACTTAGTGAATATCAGTATCAGTAACTTCTATTTCAATTTTTCATGGTCAAGGACTCAGTAAAAGCTACGCGGTTTGTTTATTGAAACAATAGACGGTACGTGTGTAGAGCGTTGCGTCACCAGGCCTGCTACTCGCATAGAAAACGAGAATCCTCCCTGACGTCGTCACCTATATTTCGTTGTATCTGCAAGTATATTAGTTAATGACCTAACGCTAATCGTTCATTAACTGCTCTTCGCTCAAACGTGGCTCTCAACGCTCGCCATTAAACATTATTTTATTACTCCTCTGTTTTGGCAAGTGGTACATGTTGCGGTGCTCTTGGTAGCCGAGTTGGCTAGTATTTTGTTGGACAAAAAAATCGTTGACCCAATCACCCACACACTACCTCAATAGACTAAATGTAATCAAACAGTTAACATTTTACTTCTTATCAAGTAGGTTATTATCCAACGGACTTGTGGTTGCTTTGCGGAGTCACCGACGACTCATAATCTAGGGGTCCTGAGCTCAAGGTGCCCTTGCATCATTAGCACCATTCTCTGGTTCCCCCTGGTCCTAGCTTGGGTCGAGAGTGACTTAGATGCTTAATTCATGTATAAGATTTTTTTCAGTCTCTATGCAAATCTACTACATAACAGTGACCTGTCCCTAGCCTCTGCTGCGCATTAGTTACCTTTAATTAACGAGTGACTATTAACGTGAGAATATGATAGTAAATAAAACGTGGAAAGTCTTTCCCATAGAGTTAATTATACACCGCAAACTTTCCACAACAAGATATTCCATTTTTAAAGTGAAAGATCTATCTCATCAGGGATCCTAATAATAATATTTTGGTTTAGGTATCATTATGACATTAAATCTTCTGCCTGATAAAAAAAATAAATGAATTTACCTATAGAATCAAATTGTAAAGAAAATCGGTGAGAGAAAAAAAAAACCATGTCTTCTTTAATTTAGTTTTCGTTATATCACATGAACTATTAAGATCCTGTTACTATATTTTGTGCGATAAGATTTCATTTTGCTTCATACCAGAAGATAAAAATACTCCACTAGCACACCAGTGAATGCTGTTGTAATCAAATTTATCGTATACCACAGATCCTTCGTGAGCGTTGAAATATTTGCCTTATTTATAGGTGATAGTATCCATTCTTATTATTCATTTGTGATTTCCACAGTATAGTCGACCCAAAAAAAAGGCTTTAATACTTAATAAAGTAGGGGAAATTTTTGCTCAACTGAGTTGGGATCATATTATATATACATTTCAAAACATTTCTCAAATATTTGGTGCACTGACATTACATGGATATTCAAAGTATCTACTCAATATAGTCAATATGGCAAAAGAGTGTTGTTATTGGTGGTTGAATAATTTATATATTCTAATATTAAGATTCCTTCTCAAAATCTATCTATTGAAAGTACAAATACTGCATCCACGTGCTTAATTAAATTACATATCTATTCATAGGAAATAAAAATTTGTGTTATACTGAGTGGATCAATCCCGAAAGATAGGAGTCAGCTGTTGCTACAATTCTGGTGTCTAAAACAGGTATTAGAAATACTTTCGTATGCTATATTATTCTTTTATATTATGAATATGCTGCAGCATTCAACAATGTCGACAGACAACTATAAAAAAGGATGGTTTTTCTATAGAGCTTTTTATACCATAACTACAAAAACTCGTGGAACACAAGAAGTCTCCGGAATGAAGACAATGAACCTTGTGGCTGCTATTTATAAGTGGCTTAACAAAGGTGGCAAAGAAAAGACAAAAAAGATAAAAAAAAAAATCTAGTTCGAGTTTAATAAGGTCTTACGAAGTTTTCAAGTGAAACGTAACAAATTATGATCATAACTTGGTTTTAAGTACAGTACGTATTGATGTTATACAAATTGAAATGATCCTATTGAATATTGTTAGCTTTGAGATAGGTCTGCTTTAAATGGTTTTTGTATATAATCCATAGAATGATAGGCAGTAAAGTCTGTTTAGAAGCTCTATAATTGCGTAAGGATGTATTTCACTACGACTTGAGTTCAAGAAAATGTATGAATTTTAAAGAAAAAAGACGAGTAGTTGCTGAAATTTCTTTCTCCTCTTTGGTCAGTTCTTTCACAGACACACACACACACACACACACACACACACACACACACACACACACACACACTATATATATATATATATATATATATATATATATATATATATATATATATATATATATATATATATATATATATATATATATATATATATGTATATATATACATAATTATATAAGAAATACTATAAGTAATGCTTTATACAACGTAGTAGTGTTTCTCGATATTTATAATTCAACTTTTGTATTGTTCCATCCACTTTATGCAATCTATATGAACAAGTGCACATTTCTATAAATGTTACTGGGTAAAAATGGAACTGGTCTAAAATTTAGTTGATGTTATATCCTATGTACTTAGTTGAATATCCCATCCGGGTTTTGAAAATAAAAACATTCATATTTACATACTTTTTATAGAGTATACTCAGCCTTTGACATAAAATGAAGGAAAGGATAAAGTAGAGCATAAATAAAGATGGGATGAGTATAAACATCACAGATCAAAGAGAAAGGAAGGATAGATAGAACCACACTGGTATATTTCTATTCGGTGTTCTTTCTGATAGATAAGGAAATGGAAATGGAAAGGAAAATCAATCCGTAAAGAGATGTCATTAACGATTTTTCTTTGTCTGTTAAGTTCAGTTCCCCGAGGGCCCAGTTTTTTTGTGGCCAGAAGAGGCTTGATTGAAAATAAGATAACTGAAATATTAAAACATAATAACATTTTCGATAAGTATCTTTGTCAATTAAATCAAGGTGAACTCAGTCTCAACAGTAAAATAAAAGCCTTATTTCCAAAGGAAATATGCAAGTTAAAATATCATGTTAAAAACGATGCATATATTGACAGAGATTTATACTATATATATATATATATATATATATATATATATATATATATATATATATATATATATATATATATATATATATATATATATATATATATATGTACGTGTGTGTATGTGTGAATCTACAGTGAAGGTATTAACATACATAACAACATTTGTTGACATGCAAAGTGTGATCACAATTTCTCTCTGTATATTTCAGGGATTTATCTTTCATATGTTCTTCAGCTAAGCGTTCGAAAACTTAATACTTTATCAGAGCTGGTAAACATATATAGGACTAAGAGAGAGAGAGAGAGAGAGAGAGAGAGAGAGAGAGAGAGATGAGAGAGAGAGGAGAGAGAGAGAATATGCTAAAGTTTTATTAAAGAGTGCCGTTCTAGAACACTGACATGCTAATAATTTTAGAGAAGTGTTGGTGCTAAAGTTTCACAAAACTTTATTGGTAAAAAGGTGAGGGAGAAAAATACTTTTTTTCTTTTAAGTATGGCTGCAATATCCTGGAAAATGGTCCATCTTTCTCTTGGACACCACAATAAGCAGCTGAGTTTGAGCTGTTTTGATTCTATGCTAATTTATTGGTTAGAATTATATCTTCATTAACCCTCTCGTTAGCTACTCTCTGATTCCATAGTCAAATCGCTCCCCACCTCTCTCTTTCTCTTAGTCATTAACCCTTGAATAACTTCCAAAATTCGCAATTTATAGTTCTTACACTATATATTTGAGTGTATTTTTTATCTAGAATAAATTGTCTTTTCTTCCGTTAATGGATACATGAATCTTTTTTTCGGGATGAAGGTAGAATTAAATCAAATGATTTCTACCTGTATATTTTAAATCTATATACAAATACACACACTCATATATATATATATATATATATATATATATATATATATATATATATATATATATATATACACACACATATATATACACATATATATGTATATATATATATATATATATATATATATATATACACACATATATATATACACATATATATGTATATATATATATATATATATATATATATATATATATATACATATATATATATATATATATATATATATATATATATATATATATATATAGGGAGAGAGAGAGAGAGAGAGAGAGAGAGAGAGAGAGAGAGAGAGAGAGAGAGAGAGAGAGAGAGAGAGAGAGAGAGAGAGAGGCGTGAATACATGTCATCATTTGAATATATGAAATAACATGTAAATATAACGTTCATCAGATTGAAAACACATATTTCTGCATTTGAAAGTGGTCTGATACATACATGCATACATACATACACACATACATACATACATACATACATACATACACACATACATACATACATACATACTTCTTTACGTATATTCTATGAAAATAACGTAAAGCGTACGTTTAACTTGTAAAAAAGTTATATCATGGTTTAGAAGCAATAAATACAAAAAAACCCAGCGAGAAAGCAACATCCTATCTTCATGGAAGAGAAGAAGAAAGCCTTCCCACCATGACCTTTTGCAAGGTTCAGAATTCGTGTTGTGTGTGATTAAATGACCATCAGTCACCATTCGCTCAAAGTGTTTCTATGGCTCAGTGTCCATCAAGGGTGTATATACTGTTGTGGGAGGAAAGTGCCATTTCCATGCCAGGGATAGGAAAGTATGTGCCATTTTAAAGTTGATCTCAGAGGGCACCACTGAGGACTGGCCTTGGAGAAAAAGGAAAGCATGTTGAAAACACTATATTGTTGACCTAGTAGCATTTGTTAATGGTTTAGGTCATTGAGAAGTTTTATTTAGTTGACAGTTATCTTATTAGAGAGAGAGAGAGAGAGAGAGAGAGAGAGAGAGAGAGAGAGAGAGAGAGAGAGAGAGAGAGAGAGAGAGAGAGAGAGAGAAAACTTTATTATTTCTATCAAGATCTGAGAAATATTGAAATTATTAGTTCATACACAAATGATGTGTAAACAGTTTCATTTTTACACATTGACATATATAAAAACTATAAACTCTTCCCTCTCTACTAACCTTCAATCACACCAGACCTAGTAATGCGCCCATATACTTAAAATATCCTTTTATCAGGGACAACGAAAGTGACAAATATTATCTAATCTACTTGAGGACAAAAAACAAGTCTTTATATGCTTCGGTTAATAGCAGACAGATAGATGTGAGATACAATACAGCTGGAAGCGATTGTAGATTGTGACAGGAATTCATCTTATAAAATCCAATGACGAATTTTCCTTTGGCTCTTAAACTTTAAGCAATGAGAACAGGAGGAAACCCTTCTTAAAGAATTTTTCATAATGATGAAATTGAGAAGTGATAAATTAATTATCTTGACATATTTCTCGTATATACTACCTAATCTTGATATCTAAAATCCCCCAGTAAATTTTTTTGTTCTCTTTAAAAAATTTGTTTCGTTCTTTAATGTTTGACTGAATGTCTAAGTACTTCTAAGGCCATAGTGTATTTATATAAGCATTTTTCAAAATAATGAACCGAGGATATTAAGCCATTCATCCAGATACAGTGAATAAAAAGAACAACTAACTATTGAAACTGGTGATAAAGAAATCTAGGTTAAAGCTCTACTTGTAAGATTTAATAATTCAATGGTTGGGCCATTTCATACAACGGTTTGCATGAGCTAACCGATCAAAGTCAAAACCCCCTTAATTAGCTCTACGACAACGTTTAATTCATTCCTCAGCTGGGCGAGAATGCATTATGGCAGGAGACAACTCCTTTCATGCCTGATTCATTCCAGATATTGGACAACAGAGATTGGTGAGTCCAGGACAGCAGAGGTTTGGGGAGTTATGTTCTCCATTTTCACTTATCAATAGTTCATCCCGGAATGATAACAAGACCTATCAGCTTACGTTAACGAATCCATGTTATCACTAAAAGCTAGACGGTTTCCTTCAAAGACGACACAGCCTCCTTGATATAAGGAACCAGCGTCTCGCATTTAGAGTTCGACTGCAAAATTAGGACGCGTGTATGGGTCCCTCACCAATTGCCTCTTCAAGACGAGAAAATTCTGGCACATACTGATCTGATCTCCAGATACCATGTTGATTAAGAATAGTTCTGGAAATGATAATAATATAAGATATAGTATTCCTTCTTCAGAATGTAACCTATTTTATGTCGGCCAAACATCCAAAGGTATTTCAGTCAAATTAAAACAGCATAAGGTGGCCGTCTCTAGGAGTTCTCTTAATAATGCCTTCGCCTCCCACTGGTTAGGGTCAAGTCATAGAATTGGATGGTCAGAGGCAAGTAAAATAATACATGTAAATGACTATATCCAAAGGAATATTGCTGAATCCTTTTTAATCTCCTGTACCAAAGGTACAAATTTGAATCTAAGCCCTGGTCTGTTTTCCGTTAATCCGATATTATCTTTTATCTAAAATCTGACTTTTCCGGAATTATTAAGAAATTGACAGCTGTTGGATCCCTTTCTCCTGTATAAATACGATGTCTTTGTATATGTATTCTCATTGTTGAGTCTGTTGATATCCCTAATGGACAAAAGTACTAACTCCAATCAAGTCTTTTCATTTCTCCTTCCGTGGCTATAATACATTTACATATATATGCATATATACACAGTATATGTATGTATATATATATATATATATATATATATATATATATATATATATATATGCATATATATGCATATATATATATATATATATATATATATATATATATATATATATATATATATATATAAAATCAACACAAGCCCTCTTTCCACACAAGGTAGGATCAGGGAGGGCCAGGCATTGCATTCTGATGTCTTAGCAGGCAGATCAGATATATTGACTCCTGAACACCCATCCCCATTCCTAACTCACAAGGACGATGACGTTCCAAACACTATTAGAAACTATCAGACTTGAGAGGGGTTTGAACTCTCAACTCACAGAATGTAGGACAGGGACTCTAAATACACTTGACAGGGGATCTTAGTACCAAATTACTCCGATTGTCATCAGGGCTAAATGTCATTCTGTTGGAGCCGAGTGGATTTGGAGGCGAGAGTGCTTGTTACATATGAAAAATGTACATTTGCGATCACACACAACAATGATGTTAATACGCTGATATCACACTGGTCTTCCTATCACCACATTTAGGCATCGTGGTGTCTGGTCATAACTTTGGAAAGATGTAATTTCCTTCTATCATACACATGCATAAAACGGAGAGGTAATACCTTCTACGGCAAATGTCACCAATATCATAGTCCTTTATGAGTAAATATGCGACATTATCGTCAAATAGTTACCAAAAAGTATTCTAATATCATATGAATAGAAACAGACTTATTTTAACTTGATTACAGATAGAATGTTGCTATTCCTCTATGAATTTAAATTATATCAGCTTTATATAATTAATGATATTGCATTAAATCCTCTAAAAAGATCTGCATTAACATAACTGCTGAGCTAAAACTCAGATGAGGTTTCACTGTAAGATTCAGTAATTAATTACTGGGTTGCCTCATACGGGCCCGACTTCTCCTCCCATACTCAAAAGGAATTCGTGAATTCATGCTGTTTTGATTGGAGGTTTTTAGACTTGAAAACCAATAGTTGGGCCACAACTTTAATGCAATTCAGGAGCATCGTGCAATTATCATACTCGAGTACCTTTTCAATAAGCTAAGAGGGAAGCCTTCTTCAATCTATATGAAAACTTCTTTAATCAAGAGTTCATAAAGAGGATTTTACGTTTGTAGGAATTGCTAATTTAGAAAGGAATTATCAAGGTGACGCACACCAACAATAACATTTCATGTCTGTTTATCGGTTTCGCCTTCTAACATTGTACCCAAACAGATTTAAATCCTATTTCAATTTATTCATTGGGACAAATATTTCATTATAATACTTTTAAGTGAAGTCACATCTTATTCCATAAACTTCTTAGAAACTGTACAATGTGGATAACACACCCATTCTTTTATCAACATAGACTTCTCAAAAATTAAAATCTATACAAACACAAACGTATTTTGTGTCATACCGTTTGAATAAACGAGAGCAATGTTCTGATGAAATTGAAAATCTGTTATTCAAAAAACAAGAAAAGTAATGGATATTGAGAAAATCCATTACAATTAGACGAAATGCGTGAGTGTGAAAATGCAGGTGGAGGCTGTAGAATATCATTCATCTATTATTAGTGGATTTTTTTTTTCAAAAATTAAAAAAATAATTACGAATTTGTATTAGACTTATATGATATTGTATATCTATAGTTCTTAACATACTCTACGATATCTGTAGTCATGCAAGTTTACACCACGATTTCTTAAAAATACATTCAGGGAAAAGAAGAAAACAGACGAATCCTTTTTCGATTTATAGTGTTGACATTCCTCCACCTGTCTTATTAAATACAGGCAACTCTGGCCTTTATGACGTATGCGTATAGGAGCATCAAGTAATATTTCCGGTACCCTATCTCAGGAAGTACGCTTCGCTAACCTAAACTTGGTTCTCTGACCGCAATATAAAGAAAAAGAAAGAATTTGCAGGAAATGACTGAAATTCAAGTGTAAGTCGCCTCAGAAAACATAATTCAATTTTTCTGTATTTTTTACGTAGATGCTAAAAGAATCCTTTTAAATTATAATTTCCATTATATTTCCTTTTGCCATTTATTCATTTTTGTTCATGAATAGTAAAGACGAAATAAATTTTGATGGATAAGTATGATATTTCTTATAATTATTTAGAATCAAATATACTGTAGATTTCATTATATTTTCTTATTTTGAAAACACAACGAACAATAATCGGCAAAAATGTTGTTTTAAAAATCTGGTTACTTCAAAGAAAAACGAAAAAATGCGAATAAAATCAACCATCGCATGTCTGTTATCTCTGCAGAAGCTAAAATACAAATTTTAAGGAAGAAATATATGACAATAGACTAATTGAGATACAATTCCTAGAAGGGAAAGCATTTTCATGGAATTAAATAAAGAGAAAGGAATTAGATTCCCTTCCAGGAAGAGAAAAGAATTCGACACAATTCCAGGAAGAGAAAGCAAAATTCTCTTGAATTAAAAACTGTTGCTCAGAAAATATGAAAAACAATATAGATAGACTTTACAAGTATGATTAAGATAAATGCTCTTTTGCTGTTCCGCTGTCATTGAAATTGTTTGAAGCTTCGTTCCTTGAATATATGCCATGTTTTTGCTTCATATAAGCAGGCACGCAGAGAGAGAGAGAGAGAGAGAGAGAGAGAGAGAGAGAGAGAGAGAGATGCTCATTACTTATTGAAAGTGAAAACTTAGATGGGAGTACTTTGAAGAAGTATTCATAATCCCACTGGGGTGAAATAATACGTAATACATTCTCTCTCTCTCTCTCTCTCTCTCTCTCTCTCTCTCTCTCTCTCTCTCTCTCTCTCTCTCTCTCTCTCTCCCTGTATGCAAGTACATAGAGATACGCAATGGTTGTTAACCTAATGGTACTTCGCTGAATATAAGTTCTAATTAAAATTGCTACTCATGTGTATTTAAAACAATCTATAGAATATAGAACCTTTTTAATTGTTTAGCATCGAAATAAATATGGTCGTAAATTATTATAATTTGTAATACTATCTTAGAATCATAGTAAGAAATATATTCGACTATTTATGTTAACTCCGAAAAGAGAGTTTCAAAAAGCAGTACGTCATGCTTCAATCCTTTTCCCAACTTCACAGACGTGAAAAATATCTTGACCGTGAAATATGAAAAGTGCATCTGTATAGCCTCCAGCCATGACGCCAAGGTCCCTGTCATAAAGGAGCCAAAGGCAGGGTACAGGGTACGTACCCATGCCCCGTCCCTTAGCAGGCAACCATCCCCTACCTCCGACGGAGAGAAAACACATTAGTCCTATTCTTAGGGGCGACTGGTTGGGCAGAGAGTGTTGGGAGTTGGGGGGGGGGGAATTGGAGGGAATTGGGGGTTGGAGGGATGAATTGTACTTGGAGGGTATGGTAGTGTCAAGAGGGAGCAGGTTCAGAGGATTTTCTTATGCTTTGATGGCTCTTCTTCTTCTTCTTCTTCTTCTTCTTCTTCTTCTTCTTCTTCTTCTTCTTCTTCTTCTTCATCTTCTTTACGTCTTTATGTGCCAACTTTAGCTTATTTCAATTTGATCTGTTGCCCATATTTACTTTTTCTTCTTATTATTCTTTTTAATCCATTCATCTTCTCTTCCAGCATTCCCCCATCCAATTATTTATTCCTGTTGTATAAATTTTCATATCGTCTTCATATAACCAAAAGAGCTACATATATTTGAAGCTTGATTTTTTGTAATAATGCAAAGGGGTTGATGATGCTTCCAAAGGGCTTTGATACTATTCCAAATCAACTTCAAAGTTAGTTTTCTATGAAGTGACACGTCAAAGGCACATCAATCTCATTCTTATGAGCATAATTTTCCATAATAGGAAAACTCATAATCACTCGGATAGAGTTATAGACATTGCATTAAAATGATTTGCTTGTTCATCAAATTTTGTAGAGGAAAACTGGTTGATGAAGACATACTTTTATTGAATATACATGCCTTTCTAAGCAAAGAAATATTTTTCTTATTGCATTTATTGCATGTATAAATGTGTATCTTTTATTTCTTATTTAGCTGTCTTGAATTTTCTTAAAGCTTCACCTGTTACTTGGAAGTTTAACAGTGATTGTTACAGGGATAGTGTGTTTATGTGTGTGTGTATGAAGGTGTACTAATAACTTATAAGTGATTCTTCCCTTGTGAGAGGAATATTGCCTACTTGAGGCTTGCCGTTTCATGGAGACAATCCTATTTAGTTATTTTCTTTGTTCACGAGAGAGAGAGAGAGAGAGAGAGAGAGAGAGAGAGAGAGAGAGAGAGCCACTTGAAGGCAGTAGAATTGAGTGTTACCAAGCGACTTGGTGTGGCTGCGGGGACGGGCATTAACCCGAGGCCTTAGAGAAGAGCTTGTGGACCCCGTTCCATCATTAGATTTTCTCCATACCAATGTTTCCCTTGCAAACGCACAGTCTCTCTCTCTCTCTCTCTCTCTCTCTCTCTCTCTCTCTCTCTCTCTCACACAATGACATATGTGGCGTCTGTCATTACTTCTTACAAATACTTTGTCCAAACTGAAGGTAACAATGTAAATTTACTAAAATTGATTTAACTTGCTCTATTCTTCTAAAAAATGTTGCTTACGTTCTTGTCAAAATCAATTATTTACGAAAACGCAAACATTGTAGAAATAATTTGAGATTTTAAAAGTATTTTGAGCTCCCTGATATTTGTATTCACAGGTAATTTTATTGTGAAATATTTGAACCTAATAATTTTCTATTTACTTGGCTTCAATCATACGTAACTGCTAAATTTAAATATGAAGAAAACCCCTTTCAAAACAGGTTCAACCACTCGGACTCCCAGCGCCATGAGAATCACTTTAGCATAGGAAGCATCACAACAAAAGCTATACCACAGAACCTTAGCCATAACAAAGCAAGAAGACATGGCGTGTCGGATATCGAGAGAGAGAGAGAGAGAGAGAGAGAGAGAGAGAGAGAGTGGAAGAATTTATCCCCCATTCAACTCTGTGACGGGTGCTTCAGGGTTCATGTGACCCACGCCCATATTATGGGGTTTAGGCCTAATGGCCAACCTCATCGTCTGCTTCCCTTCCGTTGTACCCAGAGACCCTTTGCTGGTGAACGAAAGTTTTCTCAACCCTTTTCTCCTCCGCTTTCATCCCTTCCCTACTCCCTCTTTCTCTCTCCCTCATTTTCTCTCTTAGCACGAAGGAATTCTTTTCGCTGCGATTCCTCAACCCCCCTCCCGCCCGGCCTCCTCTCTACTCTCCCTCCTTGAACCCTCAGGGCAGAGTTCCTTCTGCCCCGATTCTGGTACATATCTGCCTTCCTTGAGATAACTTGAGGAACCCTGTGGGACCTAATGGGAACTTCCAAATCAGAGGGCAGGAAATAATGGTCTTATCTTTAATTGCATTAATGGGGTCAGATGGTGGTGAAAAGGGTTTTCTCCCTTGATCGAGAATGTTTTGAAGAAGTGTTTCAGACAACAAGAGAATCTTGTGGCCGCTTCTTTATTTCTATCTAGCGTTCATCGGGCAATCTTTCTTATCCGGTTTATTGATAAATCACTTTCTGGGAAACAGTTGCTTCAGTGGTGAGACTTTTCTCATTATTTTTCCATTAAATTTCTGTGATAGACAGAATCATTCCTTTCACCTACTGAATATATATTTAATCATCTCACGCATTAAATGCGAACATGTTCAATGTTAAAACTTCGCTACCATAGTTAAACTTTAATCTTTCAGTGTTGAATTATCTAATGAATTTCTTCACATTATAAGAAAATAACCAGTTAGATAATCTATGTATAGCAAAGTAAATTGCGTTTTTTCGAATTATAATTTGATTA
>NC_090739.1:71106749-71178457 GCF_036898095.1 Palaemon carinicauda
ATCACTCATTAACGTCAATATATCCGTTTTTTATGACAGTAAATGCCTGTCAACATTTGTTCCAGGATTTTTACAGTTTTTTTCACGGCAAATATTTAACAGTGTAGTAACGAACCATTAAACCTTGGATTTATTTCTTTTAAATGAATTTACCTTACTCCTTGAGTGAGGTTAATCTTAATTGTAAATTAAGAAATGTGCATCTATATAAGGTGCATGTCATTGAGAAGTTTCAGTATTCAAACTTTAGTGGGAAGAAATTATGCTTATCAAACCTTTATATTTCTTTCGAGTCACCCAGTATGACTATATTAAAACTCATACTCTTGATTTTCTTTGCTGATGCAATCTACTTTTGTTAATCCGTATTGTCAATTTATTTTTCTTTATGTAGCTAGCTCTGCTTTTTATCAAATTCTGCATTTTATTTGTATGAATGTCAGAGGCTGTTTTTAGTAAACTATACTTTTCCATTGTTTTATGTGGCACATACATAGACTTGATAATCTTATTAAGAGTAAGGAATGTGTGTCCATGCACCAAGACCTCTATTTTCAGTTTCTGTAAATATCATGGTAGTATGTTTTATCTAATGATGATTTGTATCTTAAACAATTTTGGACCTTTTTTATATCTTTGATAACAAAGGAGTATAAAGTAGACTATACTTTGTATGTTTATTCAATTGAATAATTTTTTGGTGGCCCATAGAGCCTTTTTGAGCTCTCTTATTTACTTCTCACAGATTTATTTTGTTATATTTATTTTTCAAATAATATTTGAGTAGTCGAGTAATATCTCGAATTTCGTTTAAGATATTCCTTGAAATGAAATGGTGTAGAGTGGCCTGATGCAAAGTTCATCTACTGAAAGTCACTGCTGAAGATTTTTGGTGATTTTGGAAATTTGTCTCCATCAAGCCTTTGTAACTTTTTTTTGACTGATCTGTAAGGACTATGATCAAACCAATTCTTAATTTTCCTTGCTATCGCATGCTAGTTTTGTTAAGGAGTGTTCTCAAGTTCCTTACAATAAAACCTGTCTTTGGCTATAGAAAGAACTAATGGTTCTTTAATTAATAAAATTTTAATTTCATGAATGCTGATGGATGTTTTTGATGATATGCTTTACGTGGTATTTATTCATTCAGTAAAAATATCAACACTAATAACTGTGTCTAATGTATGTGTTCATGCCACAGCTCCTCATGTAAAATTCTTTTTTGTAATCCCTAATTCTCAGTGACTTAATGTTTGGTCATATGATTTGTGACATAAATATTATTGGATTTTGTTTTGTTGAATATTTACAATAGGATTATTCAATTCTCAGTAGAATCCATTCTAAATTATATTGAGCCTTTTTTGAAAGCATCTCTTCATATAATTCATTTGATTATATATATATATATATATATATATATATATATATATAATATATATATATATATATATATATATATATATATATACATATATATATATATATATATATATATATATATCTTAAATAGTCTTCTGTATAGCCAAAGAAACCTCTTAAATTTTGTTCACAGTCGAAGGGGCTTTTATTATCAAAATATCTTTGCTTTTCCATTATCTTCGTAACCGTGAATTACATAGATATAATATTACTAGATATCTTAATGTTTCATAGTTTCTTTGATAGCTTTACAAAGAATGCTGCATTTGTTAAAACAATGAAATATATTACCATTGATTTAGATATTTTTGTTCCAGAAAAATTCTTGGAATAGTAAATGAATTATAAAATGTAATGATTCTTATATATGTATACATATAAAATAGAGGAAATGAGTAAGGTTTTAAATTAGGGTCTTAACTTAAAAAGAAACGTACTTTTTTTGTGGTTTTTTTTTTATATTTATTTCCCATTAATGAGTACACACATTAAAAAAGGTTACATAACATATACCGTGTTAAAATAAAAATGCCAATACAAATATATACAGAAAACCAAAAAACAAACAAACAAAAAAAACTGAGGTAACAACGAAATTTCAGAGGGTGTCAACATGTTTATTGATTTGCTTATTGATCAATGAATGTCTGGACTCGCCAATAACCTTCAATCAAACAGAAATAAACTGAAAATAAACAACTGAAAAAAAGTTTAATGCTGGTGAATAATTCATTGGTAGTAA
Source organism: Palaemon carinicauda (assembly GCF_036898095.1). Lineage (NCBI taxonomy): Eukaryota > Metazoa > Arthropoda > Malacostraca > Decapoda > Palaemonidae > Palaemon > Palaemon carinicauda. Next base: position 71,108,914 of record NC_090739.1, read on the forward strand.
AGTTCTTTTGTTCTTTATATGTAATCTACATTGTTCAATCAAAATTTCTTTTTCCTTTTAGTTTTATGAAGGACCTCATTCCATTAGAATTGGAAATTCACATTACTCCATTATGTTACTTCTCACAACTAGTAAATACTCTTTCTCGATATCAATATTGAGGAGCCATCATAAGTATCCAGTGTTATTTCAAACATGGATTAAAAAACAAACAAACAAAAAAACACATAATCACAGAAAACAAATAAAATAAAAATTGGGCATCCATTTCACCGTTTTTAGAAATCTATCACTTTACAATCCAAAACGTTAAATCACATAAATGTTAAGTTTTTCTTTTTTTTCCGAACACTCATTGTTTCATTATACGCGACAAGGTGTATATATACCAGCATACATGCATTGATACAATAGAGAAAAAACCCTCTAAATCCATTGACACAAAAATATCAAATAAAACAAACTTATGCAGAAAATACACTAAGGTCAACATTAAACAACAACGAAAAACCTTTCCTGGTATTACATACAGTACAGTGCATTTTACATTATTATTTTTTTTTCAGTTACTGAACAGGCACTTGTCTCATCTCTGTACAAATAACAATAAAAAAATTATCAGCCTGACACGTAAAACGTCTAATTTTGTATATAATCTGGAAGGCAATGTTGATTAACATCTTTATTACATCGATTATAGCGCATGACTGATTTGTTTTTCCCATTGGAAAAGGGAAAAAATAAAGTTTTACACAAAACTTGTTAATATCTGAAAAGGAAGAAATGTGTTAGAAATCTCGTTAGACAGATCTTCTTCATTTTATGCTACCGCCCAATACTGTATAAATTATACAGATGAAAATGAAGGAGAGCTATCGATCTGTACATAAGATGCAAATACAAAAAATAAAAGATAATACCACTTGCAACATTATTTCAATATGAAGATAATTCTGAGTATATAATTCCAGGTAATTAATTAAAGTCAATAACTGCCATGGATATTTCAGCAAAATTATTCTGGTTTTGTAAATATTAATATTAGATTATGTGCGTGCTTAGCTTTTATATTCCATTGTTTCGTATTTTGGGCAAAATAACTGTGTGCTAAGCGGAAACTTAGTCATTTTTGTTTCTAAGATTATCTATCCTGGTGTCAGGGCAAAGTTTTAATTTTGTAAAGTGGTTTCTGCACTCTGGGTTAGTATATGTTAGTTTAACAACAAATAGACATTTAGTAAAAATACAATGCAAAATACACATGAAAATTCAAACATAAAATCGTTGAAAAAATATTCATAGCCAACAGAGTAAAAATTTCCCATACCACTCCTTAAATGACAAGTAAACATGAAAAGTACAATTCAGAGCAAACAAAAATATTTTCCTTAAACTACAAAAAACGACAAATAGATATGAAAATTTTCAGCCATTCTCTTGTGATTTCTTTCTTATTTTAACTATTAATTAACAAATATACTATATATACATGGAAGTAATCCTCTTGCTATATTGAAATGGTCATGTACCTATCATGTACTGAATTTGATAAGTACCTCATGCATTGATTCTTTCAAAGAGCAAGAGAGAGAGAGAGAGAGAGAGAGAGAGAGAGAGAGAGAGAGAGAGTAATCCCTGAGAACATCATGTTTATGTACACATACACATTCATTCGCTCACACGCACTCAGTGGCTCTTGAAACTTTCAAGACCATAATTCCTGAGTACTTGCTTAATGTATTATCCCACATATCTGCAAATTTCTTACATTTCGTTCATACAGTCGTGCACAAATATATCATGCAATAGTAATTAATATCTATATGTATATAAATACATATATGCATATAAATAAATGCATATATTGCATGTGTGCATGAATGCATGTCTGTAAGAAAAACTTAATACTAATCCCTGAGTTTATTATGTAAACTAGAACTAACAGAGGATCTCTGGCAGCCTCAACCTCCGGATGCGGCCTCTATCCATTGTGCTAAGAAATTACTTATCCTCATAATCAGGAACTTTGTGATCACCTCATGTTCTCTGTAAATAAGGTTCGCCTGTATTTACAGATGATGAGGTAGTTTGAGCAATTATTCCGACCCCTTTCCAAAGCTTCAGGAACTAAGAAGTTACTGGGGTTCTAGACCATTGATCTCTTACTAGTTACATTGGATTCATTGCCTGTCGACTATCCTTTGTAGAGGGGGGGGGGGGGGGGTACAGCAATAAAGAAAATTCAAGACGACCAATTTCGCTCTTATCTAAAGATTTACAGATGTGCCTCCGAAAAAAACAAAGAAAAAAAGATTTGAAGCTGTACATTGTCGAAAGTATATGGAGGTTTGAAAATCTTCTTTTTACAATTTAACTTTTTGAACTACATATTAATTCTAACAATGGGACCATTCGCAATTGATATTTTTTTTTTTTTTTTTTTTTTTTTTAAATGCTGTTGGTAGTCACAACTTATAGAAAGGTTACAAATGGACAAAGTAAATCAAGCACTTGAGGTCAAGTGTATCCCTTAAGGTATCAAACGGTCTTAGAAGTAGTAACTGTCTCCTTGTCCCTCCCACACTGGGATCCTTAAAATTAAGAACATAAAAACACACAACACTATATTTTGACAATTATCACTGGATGAAAAAAGTTCAATGTCACCCTCGTTCTAGAAGAGTAAATTTTCCTTGGACAACTTAAAAAAGACTTTAGTACGGCCCTTCGTTTTGGGCTGTTTTATGGAAATGAAGACCACTTCCATTCTTTCGAAAGTAACTTGGATTCTTCTTAAAGCACTGAATAATATCTTTTGGTAATTTTACACTTTTCGTTAGCAGTTCTACTATTCTATATGATTTAATTCATTCTTTTCTTGAACTGATTACGTTAATTTTACTTTAAAAAATAAGTATTAATTTGACTGAAAACTATGTGAGCTGAATAACTCTTTCCAGAAGTTTATTCAATATTTTGTTTAACCAATACCTCATACTCTATTAAAGTTATGTTTCATACTAGAAATTTTAAATTTTACAATTAAGCATTTATTTCAACGAACTATTCTCCAATGCTAACAGAATAATTTACATAAGTGAACTGCTTTTGTAGAAATTTACATACTATAGAGAGAGATGCTGAATTTAGTTCTAATAACTGATGGATATTACAAAATTAATTTTAGTCAGCTTTCTAACGGGTCATAATCTGGAGGCTACTTGCCTTATACGTCAATAATCGGGGTTTAAATGGATCTGCTTTCTTTTTTCATGTTTTTAAAGGAAAATACAAGAAGAAGAAGAAGAACAAACCATTCATTTTGTTTACGTTTTCGAACATTTGTGTACTTATCATTAAAATATGAGATTATAGAAATATTTCTCAAGTACAATTAATGATAAGTATCTGATTCTATTTATGAATACACACCTTATATATGTATATACATATATACTGTATGTATATATATACATATATAAATGAATGTATATATAGATATAAATATATATAAATATGTATAAATTTATGTATATGTGTATATATACACATATATAAATGTATATATATGTATCTATATGTGTGTGTGTATACATACAATATATATATGTATATATAAAAACACACACATATATATGTATGTATATATATTTATATAAGTAATGAGATTTTTCTCCTAATTTATGCTTAAATTTATTCATTCACAAGCAAAATAAGAAACAACACAAACATTCATTCACTTTTATCAGACACCCAATACTATTAGCTACTTACGCAGTGTGATGATCATCTACAATTGCTTTGCAGCACTGGGCAGCTACTGAATCCAGGGGAAGAAGTTATTTACTACTACATTAAAGTATACTTACAATTTCATAGCTTCTTCTTACTATCACTTAAGAATTAAAGTTTAGCTGGACTGACTTTAATCACATACTATTGTTGGTCTAGAACATGAATTTTTTTTTTTTATTGCATGAATTCTTTCTGGAAGACAGATGTTGACTCTACGGAGCTGTTGTGCAATGTTAGAAAGAATTTCAATTTTACCAACGACTTATACCGAACATATTGACTCGAAGAAAAAAATGGACGAAAAGAAAGATGAAGAAGTTGGACAGCTAGGTGGAAATAGAGAAGAGGGAAATCGATAATAAGTAAAAGATGGGAAGAAATGCAGCTGGGGCCGAAGGGACGCTGCAAGCAACCCTTTAGTACTGCCTGCCGTGAGAACTAATGACACACGATAGGCAGTACCCCCCTACAGGGAATGGAGCTGTGGGTGGTACCCCTCTGCAGGCAAAGACATGGTAGGTACTTCTGATTATGGAAAGATGTAAGTGTCTAGTCCCTCTATATAAAAAGAGGTAAGTGGCAGGCCCATGTATGGAAAGATATGGGCGGTATCATCATTCTTGAAAAGGTGATAAATTGCATCTGCATTTTTTTGCGAGACATTTGCCTCATGAGATATTAGTTAGCCTTTTATTTCTTAATGTGGAATACGATTAGTTCTTTCCTTTGGATGCAGATGGCGTCCATGGTAGTGGTATCAATTATTCAGCGTGACCTACGTCTGAAGAAAAGAGGACCAATGTTCTCTTTTGATGTTGGAATTAGGAAGGAACGGAGCTATAGATTGTTTTATATCTTGGTATTTAAAAAAAAGTTATCCTTGAGATTTGGAAAAGATTATTAAAGAAAATATACAATAGTGACAACAGAAACATACTCACTATTGTTCATTTCCGAAAAGTAATCCTAATCGTTCAAAATATCCAAATGCGATTTTATTTTTCTTTATGATTTACATAATTTCTTGTCTTTCTATTTAATTACTACATTGCTCTCCAAAAGGATTACGCACCTACTAGTTTCGGTAGCGTACCTTTATTTAGAAGAGCTCCTTAACTATCTTGAACCAGTGACCCCTTTTTTTGAGACAAATTGTCTTCATTTTCCTTAAATTCTAATTACTTTTTTTTTCAGATTTTCTACTGTTATGGGTACAGCTGCTTCAAAGAAAAACTGAAAATAGCCAGACATATCGATTTAACTTAGAAGTTTGCAAATCAGTTCTTACAGGCACGTGCTAATAATGTATTCAGCCGGAAATAAGGCCTAATGCAAAATACTGTAAAATCATTTTCTCAATGGTTTACTCTACCAAAGAAATCTGGATTTAATGCTACACTAAAACTCAAAAATACATTTGTGTTCAAAAGTTATGTATTAGCCCGTTCCAAGTTAGCCATACTAATCAGTCAGAACCTTACACAAAAAATATCACATACAGGGCTCAAATAAAACATTCAAAATTAGACTAAAATTACGTACAGTTGCTTCTGGCACATATCAAAAGTTGCCTGAAATTTCACGAAAAATAAGAGAGCGAATCCTTTTCATTGGGAGATGCTAAATCAAATGGTGGGGGATTAGTTCTAAATGAAAGAGGTACTCATTAATTAAAAACAAACAAAAACAAATATAAAGTTGGTGATATGAATCAAACAATAGCAATATCTATTGATACGTTAAGGACTGTAGTTAAACTTGATATCATCTGGTAATTAAGGTGAACGATTTCCATCTCGACACTCAACAGTGAAATGATTGAATCGGGTAAAAAAGAAAAAATGGATCCTGATAAAATAAAAAGTTGAAAAATAAACGTGAATATCAGGGTCTATAGAGTATAACTAAATGATTAGAACATATAGAATCTTATAAACTAAGTACGGTAAAATCTCGCTTAAATGAAAATTTTGGGAACTTGTTTGGCTACATGAAATGTGAAATTGTTAGATGAAGGCTTATTCCACTGAAAAAGACAAATTAGAAAGTTGATTTTAAATTGTATACTATTACATATAAACACGAAAAGACTTGAGCTTTATTTTGATAATGTACTCGGTAAGTGTAATAATTCAAACTTTATCATTAACTCATTAGGAAATGATATAAAATCAATAACAGTATGGTGGAAATATTTGGATGGAAAATAATAACTGTATATGTGGGCGTCTGATGATGCGAGATACCGTATCAGGAACTTTTCTTATGTGGCAAAGGCCAATTATTAGACACCAATGATCCTTGTAAGCGTTGTAAATTTGTTGTAATTTAGAGACACCAAAAATCTTAAAATTACGAGGAATATCTTCTGACATGTGCCAAATCAACGGTATACCTGACTGACATTAGTATCCTAAATGTCAATTGCTATCAGAACAAACTCAAATTTCAATTGGATTTGCCTGAATTCGACAAAGGAAGAACTGTTTTGCCTTCATGAAGCTAAATCTTCTTGCATAAAATCTCCTAAAATGCCTCATCATGCAAATACTTCCAAGTATCTTTTAGCATCTTTCCATTAATATTTTGTACCAAATAGTATGTTCGCACTATTTTGTGCAAAATCTCGTTAAGAAACACTGTATGAAACCTGAAAATGTACCCTTGTGATATAGCATTAAGGAACGTCAAGAAGCATCAAAAGATTTAGACGTAGAATCAATCGATCTAAGTCTTTTTCTGCTTAACTAAATGATGGAGGGATTGAAGATTGGGGCCTGATATACTGGCATATTCTTAATTAAAGAATAGCAGTAAAACAGGGAAACATGTTACCTATTCTTCTTAAAGGTTGTATCCCGTGAACACGCGTAATAGCCTCGTGAATCCCCTCGTTGCTAATAGTGCACCAAATTGCCAATATATTAGGTGCATGTTCGTGCTATTTGATGCAAAATGTGGTAGAGATGGACTCACAGAAGCCTGACAACGAGTTTTCTTGAAACCGCCTTCAGAAACGTCACAGTAAAACAATGATTGCACATTGCAAGTCTATTTCCAACGAGCCTTGTCTTGCACAATGAAACGGGGAAGAGACTGAATATTGGGACTGAAATATGCTGACCGGTTCTTCATTCTCAAAAACAGCGCGTAAGATGTCGTCATTGTGTACAATCAAATAAAACACCCCTTGGTACATAGGTACACAATCTCCTATAAGCTTCGTCGCATGATCCTGTTTACCCTCATAAATAGCATCTTACCGAACTTCGCTTTGCACCGAGTAGCTAATCTTTATGGTGCATGTTCGTGCTACTCGACACAAAGTTTGGACAGAAAAATGCTGAGTTGAGCAAGAAAACATTATCCTGCGAATACGCCATAGGAAACGTCAACGAAAAACAAGGCTTAGAAACGGAAACTGATTTACTAAACCTTCTTTTACACGATTAAAAGATAAAAACAACTAAATACTGTGCATAACATATATAATTTTAAATTAGAATGACTTTGTAGCAGACTATGATAGTATATCAATCTTATTGCAATATTTCATCTGAAAAAGCCATGTATGACGGTTTTCCTCAGAGTAAGGGTTCTTAAACAATGGGCGATAACTAGGAGTTTTCTTTTTTAATTTTCTGTAAGATTTATCAAGATTTACCAAGTTACATTTTGGAAAACTTTATACTTAACTTTGGAAGAAAAAATAAATCAACCTGGATTGTTCCCTTGGCAATGAAAAGTGAATGTTTGAGAACTCCTGCTCTGAACAATGCATTAAACATCTAAAGATAAAGGAGGTTTCGAAGGCTGTATTCAAGCTCCTGATTATCTTGCTTTCCATTTAGAAAACACTTTAAGGAAAAGAAAATAGATTCTAATGGTTATGTATAACTCTATGGATATCATCTTTCCCTTTAAAAATTACTTTAAGGAAAAAAATAGAATTCAAGAGATGGCCTTCAATCCCATTGACATTAACATCTTATTTTGTATTTAGTTTGAAAAAAAATCTGTACCAATGGTTGTTTTTATGTTGGTTCCTTCTTCGATTTAGAACCAAGTTAAACATAAACTAAAGCTTTCCGAAAGCAAAGAAGAGGTAATTTTTCTTACTTTTGTTAGGAGAGAGAGAGAGAGAGAGAGAGAGAGAGAGAGAGAGAGAGAGAGAGAGAGAGAGAGAGAGAGAGATGAAGGACTTCACAATATCCTACCATATAAAATTTATCATGTTGGAATATTTTCCATTAGTCACCGTATATATATGAAATAGTAATTATTAATGAACCTTGAGAGCTATTATTTTTGAAAATTGGGAGGATTGGATTATCATATTAAATGAACATTTTAAGAAATATGTTAGAAAAGATACCCTTTCCCCTCCCGTTAATTATTGGCCTTAAAGGTACAAACTAATTGCTTATTATATCACATAAACTGCATGAGAGGAGTTTCCAGGTTCCAAATCCATTACATCCTCGAACGTAAGTCTAAAAGTAGTGGTGCGTTCGACCCAAAATTTATATCAAATAAGTTCTTACATTTTGGTGTAGTAAAACCCTGTTATAAAATCTCTGAAAGGTTCAGCCAATGACCAACCTTACTACTAATAATAGCACATCACCGAATATAACTTTGTACTAAGTTGCTAGTATTGTCGGTGCATGTTTGAGCTATTTAGTACAAAGTTATGCGGCGACATGTTAAAGTACGCATGAGAGGGTAAAGTACGGTTCCATCTTAAGAATAATCATCACAAAAAATAAGGCTCAAAACGCAAAACGCACAAGTTGTGGGGTATACTGCAATTCTGCGTCATTAAATTACCATCTACTTGAAATAAATTTCAGTTCCATATTTTATTTGAAAAAAAACCTTTTGGCTTCTTCCCTTAGAGCAGGGGTTCTCAAACAGAAAGTTATATTATTTTTTTTTATATTTTTTTTTATCTTTTAATGATAGAAAGAAAGTAAACAGATGAGAGAAGGAGAAATGAGTCATAAATGACTATAACTGAGTCAAAGATTATAAGGGACGTTGTAAGAAAACTGAAGACAGAAAAAGCTTAAATAATTTGTAAGAAAACAAAAGAAAATCGAATATAGCGCAAGAGGAAATGTTTGAAAACTTCTGCCCCAAATAATAACTTAATCTTAATGTAAGAAATAACAGCAAACAAAACCAAAGTCTTGCCCATACAGTCAAAGAAAAGTCAGGTTCAAAGGCTAGATTTTGTACCGTGAGTACAAATTCTTCCTTCAAAATACGACTGGTAGAAAACTTAAGTTTTACTTGCACTTACAAAATGAAAATAACTCGGAATTATGATTTAAAAGGAGAGCGTGATAGTTCTAATCAGGTCCTTCAGTGATCGCTTAAAATTTAAAAAAACTAATCCTCAACTTTTCCTATTCAGTAAACAGCAGCTTGCTAATACTTAATCTCAATTAATACAATCAATAACTTATTAAATCACTCGGTTTACGAACTGCAATAAGATATTATTTAACCTTTTATTAAACATCTAAGGCGTCTATTTGTTTCATTTGTATTAACGTTCAATTTCACAATTGATCTTCAAATGAAGCAAATATGATAAACATACAGCACCGAGTTCATCCCATTATCCGGGCTAGTAAGAGTCAGAGGAAAATATTCCAAACGTATAATAATATTGTACATGAGACGTAACTAGGCTCTTGAAATACAATTTACTTAAACTTAAGGGTAAATGTAGATGATGATAGCGCACGATTGTATTCAACTTTGGGGTTTCTTTATTTATTAGTGACTCATTGAAAAGATTCTTCTTAAAAAGATAATTACTGCCATTGGAAATCATCACACCAAAGTCATCTTTGTACCAAGTAGCTGATTTAAGTGGTGCATGTTAGTGCTACTTGGTACTGAGCTTGGCGAAAAGGTGCGTATGACCTAAAATTTGCCTTAAGTTCTTGCATTTTCGTGTAGTAAAACTATGTTATAAAATCTCTGAAAATTTTAGTTAAGGACCACACTTACTATTGATAATAGCAAATGATCTAATATAACTTTGTACTAAGTTGCTAGTATTGTTGATGCATGTTTTAGCTATTTACTACAAAGTTATGCAGCGACATGTTAAAGTACGCATGAAAGGGTAAAGTACGGTTCCATCTTAAAATAATCATCACAAAAAATATGGCTCTAAACACAAAACAAATGTTTTGCACAAGAATAGGGGGAAGAATGCATTATTACGTCATTTAATTACATCTACTTTATATCACTTTCCGTTTTGCATCATTAAATTACATCTACTATAAATCAATTTCAATTTCATATCTTATTTGAAAAAAAACCACTTGTGGCTTTTTTCCTCAGAGCAGGGGTTCTAAAACTAAAATTTATATCTTCAAATATTTTTTTTATTATTTTTTTGGTATTTTTTAATGAAAGAAAGAGAATGAACAAAAGAGGAAAAGAAGATAGAGTCAAAGGATGATTAAAACTGAGGAAAGGAGTAAAATGAATTACAGTTGTAAGAAAACTAAAGGAGACAGAAACAGCTGTAACGATTTGGAAGAAAACAAGTGAACATTGAAATGTGGTTGAAGAGAAAATCGTTTGAAAACTTCTGCCCCAAATAATATCTTAATCTTAATGTAAGAAGTAACAGCAAACAAAATCAAAGTCTTGCTCATACAGTCAAAGAAAAATCAGGTTCAAAGGCTAGATTTTGTATCATAAGTACAAATTCTTCCTTTAAAATACGACTGGAGGAAAACTTAAGCTTTACTCGCACTTGAAAATGAAAATGACAAATGACTCGGAATTATGTTTTAAAAAGAGAGCGCGATAGTTCTAATCAGGTCTTTCAGTGATCACTTAAAATTTAAAGATGTAATCCTCAACTTTTGCTATTCAGTAAACAGCAGCTTGCCAATAGTTAACCTCAATTACTAAACTCTATAACTCGGTTTACGTACTGCAGTAAGACATTATTCTACTGTTTATTAACCCTACCAGCCGTGTTTCATTTGTTTCCTTTGTATAAACGTTTAATTTCACAATTAATCTTCAAATGAGACAAGAATATAAGATACACACCAATGGGTTAATTCCTCTATGCAGGCTAGAAAGAATAATAGAGTCCAAATATAAAATAATATTGTACATGTGACGTATCTAGGCTCTTGAAATACAAGATACTTAAACTTAATAGCAATTGATGATGATGGTAGCGCACGATAATATACAACTTTGGGTTTTCTTTATTCATTAATGCCTCATTCAAAAACTTCGTCTTAAAAGGATAATTACTGTCATGGAAAATCATCACACCAAGATCATCTTTGTACCAAGTAGCTGATTTAAGTGGTGCATGTTAGTGCTACTTGGTACTCAGCTTGGCGAAAAGGTGCGTATGACCTAAAATTTACCTTAAGTTCTTGCATTTTCGTGTAGTAAAACTATGTTATAAAATCTCTGAAAATTTTAGTCAAGGACCACCCTTACTATTAATAATAGGAAATTACCTAACATAACTTTTTTCCAAATTGCTAGTATTGTTGGTGCATGTTTGAGCTATGTAGTACAAAGTTATGCAGCGACATGTTAAAGTACGCATGAAAGGGTAAAGTACGGTTCCATCTTAAAATAATCATCACAAAAAATAAAGCTCTAAACACAAAACAAATGTTTTGCACAAGAATAGGGGGAAGAATGCATTATTACGTCGTTTAATTACATCTACTTTATATCACTTTCCGTTTTGCATCATTAAATTACATCTACTATAAATCAATTTCAGTTTCATATCTTATTTGAAAAAAAAATCCTTGTGCTTTTTTCCTCAGAGCAGGGGCTCTCAAAGAAAAAGTCATATCTGCAAACGTTTTTTTTATGACTTTTTTTTTTTAATGAAAGAAAGGAAAAGAACAAAAGAGGGAAAGAAGATTGAGTCATAGGACGATTACGACTGAGGCAAGGAGTATAACGACGTTGCAGTTGTAAGAAAACTGACGGAGAGAGAAATAGCTGTAATGATTTGGAAGAAAACAAGTGAAAATTGAAATGTGGTTGAGGAGAAAATCGTTTGAAAACTTCTGCCCCTAATAACTTAATCTTAATGTAAGAAGTAACAGCAAACAAAATCAAAGTCTTGCTCATACAGTCAAAGAAAAATCAGGTTCAAAGGTTAGATTTTGTATCATAAGTACAAATACTTCCTTTAAAATACGACTGGAGGAAAACTTGAGCTTTACTTGCACTTAGAAATGAAATGACTCGGAGAAAGAGAGCGCGATAGTTCTAATCGAGTCTTTCAATGATCACTTAAAATTTAAAGAAGTAACTTTCAAGTTTTGCTATTCAGTAATCAGCAACTTGCCAATAGTTAACCTCAATTATTAAATTCTATCACTGGGTTTATGTACAATCGTGTTTCATTTGTTTCTTTTTTATGAACGTTCAATTTCACAATCAATCTTCAAATGAAACAAGTATCTAAGCTACACACTAATGGGTTAATTCCTATATGCATGCTAGAAAGAATAATAGAGTCCAAATATAAGATAGTATTATACATTAGAAGTATTTAGGCTCCTGAAATACAATATACTTAAACTTAATGGCAATTGATGATAATGGTAGGGCACAGTAGTATTCAACTTTGGGGTTTCTTTATTATTTAGTGCCACATTGAAAAGCTTCGTCTTAATAAAAGGATAATTACTGTCATTGAAAATCCTCACACCAAAGACGTCCTTGTACCAAGTAGCTGATTTAAGTGGTGCATGTTTGTGCTACTTGGAACTCAGTTTGGGGAAAAGGTCACACAATAAGCACGAAGCTAATTCATGAAGTGTATTACCCGCATTTGAATGATGAATGTCTGAATACCAGGTTTATTATATTCCAAATTGTTATGTAAGTTGTATAAAGAGAGAGAGAGAGAGAGAGAGAGAGAGAGAGAGAGAGAGAGAGAGAGAGAGAGAGAGAGAGAGAGAGAGAGAGAGAGAGAGAGACCTGAATATTTTCTTAATATTCTCTCATATAATATTATTATGTTTGAACATTATTTATTACTTACTGCATATATCAGAAATTTTAATTTGTAGTTGAAAATTCGACTCAGTGAATTATAAGATTGAATTAACATCTTAAGAAATATGTTAAAAAAGATACCCTTTCCCCTCCCATCAAATAATAGCCTTGAAGGCACAAACAAATTACATATCTTTTCACATCTTAAGTATCCCAATTCCCGACTCATTATATACTCGATCTCAAGACTAATTGTAGTAGTGCGTGTGACCTAATATTTGCATTGAGTAGGTTCTCGGAATTTGGTTCCGTAAAACCCTGTTACAAAACCTCTGAAAGGTTTGGTTAATGACCACCCTTACTATTAACAATACCATATGACCTAATTTAACTTTTTACTAAGTTGCTAGTATAGTTGGTGCATGTTTGAGCTATTTAGTACAAAGTTATTTAGCGATATGTTGAGTAGGCACGAAAGGGTAAAGTATGGTTCCATCTCAAGAATAATCATCACAAAAAATAAGGCGGTAAACACAAAACAAATGTTTAAAACAAGTAGTCACGAAACGACTATAACTGAGGCAAAAATTATAACGACGTTATAAGAAATCTGATTGAGACAGAAAAAGCTTTAATGATCTGCGACAAAACAGATGGAAATCGAAATGTGGTTGAAGAGAAAATAATATCTTAAACTTAATATAAGATAAAGCAGCAAACAAAACCAAAGTCTTGCCCATACAGTCAAGGAAAAATTAGGATCAAAGGCTAGATTTTGTACCGTGAGTACAAATTCTTCCTTCAAAATATGAATGGAGAAAAACTTAAGCTTTACTTGCACTTACAAAATAAAAATAACATGAAATGAAGATTTAAAAAGAGAGCGTGATAGTTCTAATCTGTTTTTTCAGTGATTGCTTAAAATATAAAGAACTAATCCTCAACTTTTGCTATTCAGTAAACAGCAGCTTGCCAATAGTTAACCTCAATTATTACAATCTATAACATATTGAATTACTCGGTTTACGTACTGCAGTAAGATATTATTCTATGTTTTATTAACCTCAATTATTACAATCTATTACCTAAAGAGTTACTTGGTTTATGTAGTGCAGTAAGACATTATTCTACTGTTTATTAACCCTCCCAGCCCAGATTCCTTTGTTTCTTTTTTATAAACATTCAATTTCACAATTAATCTCCCAATGAAACAAGTATGTAAGATACACACTAATGGGTTAATATTTATATGCAGGTTAGAAAGGATAAAAGAATCCAAATATGTAATAATATTGTACATTGGAAGGATCTTGGGTCTTGAGATACAATATACATAAACTTGAGTGTAATTGATGATGATGGAAGCGCACGATAGTATTACACTTTGGGGTTTCTTCATTCATTAGTGCCTCATGGAAAAACTTCGTCTTAAAAGGATAATTATTGTCATTGAAAATCATCACACCAAAGTCATCTTTGTATCAAGTAGCTGATTTAAGTGGTGCATGTTAGTGCTACTTGGTACTCAGCTTGGCGAAAAGGTGCGTATGACCTAAAATTTGCCTTAAGTTCTTGCATTTTCTTGTAGTAAATATATGTTATAAAATCTCTGAAAATTTTAGTCAAGGACCACCCTAACTATTAATAATAGGAAATTACCTAACATAACTTTTTACCAAATTGTTAGTATTGTTGGTGCATGTTTGAGCTATATAGTACAAAGTTATGCAGCGACATGTTAAAGTACGCATGAAAGGGTAAAGTACGGTTCCATCTTAAATTAATCATCACAAAAATAAGGCTCTAAACACAAAACAAATGTTTTGCACAAGAATAGGGGGAAGAATGCATTTTTACGTCATTTAATTACATCTACTTTATATCCCTTCCCTATATCTACTATAAATCAATTTCAGTTTCATATCTTATTTGAAAAAAAATCCTTGTGGCTTTTTTCCTCAGAGCAGGGGCTCTCAAAGAAAAAGTTATATCTGCAAATGTTTTTTTTTACTTTATTTGTTTTTTATTTTTAATGAAAGAAAGAAAAAGAACAAGACTGAGAGAAATAGCTGTAATGATTTGTAAGAAAACAAGTGAAAATTGAAATGTGGTTGAGGAGAAAATCGTTTGAGAACTTCTGCCCCTAATAATATCTTAATCTTAATTTAAAAAGTAACAGCAAACAAAATCAAAGTCTTGCTCATACAGTCAAAGAAAAATCAGGTTCAAAGGCTAGATTTTGTATCATAAGTACAAATTCTTCCTTTAAAATACGACTGGAGGAAAACTTGAGCTTTACTTGCACTTAGAAATGAAATGACTCGGAGAAAGAGAGCGCGATAGTTCTGATCGAGTCTTTCAGTGATCACTTAAAATTTAAAGAAGTAACTTTCAAGTTTTGCTATTCAGTAAACAGCAACTTGCCAATAGTTAACCTCAATTATTAAATTCTAACACTGGGTTTATGTACAATCGTGTTTCATTTGTTTCTTCAAATGAAACAAGTATCTAAGCTACACACTAATGGGTTAATTCCTATATGCATGCTAGAAAGAATAATAGAGTCCAAATATAAGATAGTATCATACATTAGAAGGATCTAAGCTCTTGAAATACAATATACTTAAACTTAATGGCAATTGATGATAATGGTAGGGCACAGTAGTATTCAACTTTGGGGTTTCTTTATTATTTAGTGCCACATTGAAAAGCTTCGTCTTAATAAAAGGATAATTACTGTCATTGAAAATCCTCACACCAAAGACGTCCTTGTACCAAGTAGCTGATTTAAGTGGTGCATGTTTGTGCTACTTGGAACTCAGTTTGGGGAAAAGGTCACACAATAAGCACGAAGCTAATTCATGAAGTGTATTACCCGCATTTGAATGATGAATGTCTGAATACTAGGTTTATTATATTCCAAATTGTTATGTAAGTTGTATAAAACTCTCGAGTAATGAACATACAACGGGAGGGGAAATATAAGCTTTTATTGCACTTAAAACATGTAAATGACATAACTATAATTATAGTACAAAGAAAGAGAGAGAGAGAGAGAGAGAGAGAGAGAGAGAGAGAGAGAGAGAGAGAGAGAGAGAGAGAGACCTGAATATTTTCTTAATATTCTCTCATATAATATTATTATGTTTGAACATTATTTATTACTTACTGCATATATCAGAAATTTTAATTTGTAGTTGAAAATTCGACTCAGTGAATTATAAGATTGAATTAACATCTTAAGAAATATGTTAAAAAAGATACCCTTTCCCCTCCCATCAAATAATAGCCTTGAAGGCACAAACAAATTACATATCTTTTCACATCTTAAGTATCCCAATTCCCGACTCATTATATACTCGATCTCAAGACTAATTGTAGTAGTGCGTGTGACCTAATATTTGCATTGAGTAGGTTCTCGGAATTTGGTTCCGTAAAACCCTGTTACAAAACCTCTGAAAGGTTTGGTTAATGACCACCCTTACTATTAACAATACCATATGACCTAATTTAACTTTTTACTAAGTTGCTAGTATAGTTGGTGCATGTTTGAGCTATTTAGTACAAAGTTATTTAGCGATATGTTGAGTAGGCACGAAAGGGTAAAGTATGGTTCCATCTCAAGAATAATCATCACAAAAAATAAGGCGGTAAACACAAAACAAATGTTTAAAACAAGTAGTCACGAAACGACTATAACTGAGGCAAAAATTATAACGACGTTATAAGAAATCTGATTGAGACAGAAAAAGCTTTAATGATCTGCGACAAAGATGGAAATCGATATGTGGTTGAAGAGAAAATAATATCTTAAACTTAATATAAGATAAAGCAGCAAACAAAACCAAAGTCTTGCCCATACAGTCAAGGAAAAATTAGGTTCAAAGGCTAGATTTTGTACCGTGAGTACAAATTCTTCCTTCAAAATATGAATGGAGAAAAACTTAAGCTTTACTTGCACTTACAAAATAAAAATAACTCGGAATGAAGATTTAAAAAGAGAGCGTGATAGTTCTAATCTGGTTTTTCAGTGATTGCTTAAAATATAAAGAAGTAATCCTCAACTTTTGCTATTCAGTAAACAGCAGCTTGCCAATAGTTAACCTCAATTATTACAATCTATAACATATAGAATTACTCGGTTTACGTACTGCAGTAAGACATTATTCTACTGTTTATTAACCCTCCCAGCCATGTTTCCTTTGTTTCCTTTGTATAAACATTCAATTTCACAATTAATCTCCAAATGAAACAAGTAAGATACACACTAATGGGTTAATATCTATATGCAGACTAGAAACAATAATAGAATCCAAATCTAAAATAATATTGTACATTAGAAATATCTAGGCTTTTGAAATACAATATACTTAAACTTAATGGCAATTGATGATGATGGTAGCGCACGATAATATACAACTTTGGGTTTTCTTTATTCATTAATGCCTCATTCAAAAACTTCGTCTTAAAAGGATAATTACTGTCATGGAAAATCATCACACCAAGATCATCTTTGTACCAAGTAGCTGATTTAAGTGGTGCATGTTAGTGCTACTTGGTACTCAGCTTGGCGAAAAGGTGCGTATGACCTAAAATTTGCCTTTAGTTCTTGCATTTTCGTGTAGTAAAACTATGTTATAAAATCTCTGAAAATTTTAGTCAAGGACCACCCTAACTATTAATAATAGCAAATTACCCAACATAACTTTTTACCAAATTGCTAGTATTGTTGGTGCATGTTTGAGCTATGTAGTACAAAGTTATGCAGCGACATGTTAAAGTACGCATGAAAGGGTAAAGTACGGTTCCATCTTAAAATAATCATCACAAAAAGTAAGGCTCTAAACACAAAACAAATGTTTTGCACAAGAATAGGGGGAAGAATGCATTATTACGTCATTTAATTACATCTACTTTATATCACTTTCCGTTTTGCATCATTAAATTACATCTACTATAAATCAATTTCAGTTTCATATCTTATTTGAAAAAAAAAAATCCTTGTGGCTTTTTTCCTCAGAGCAGGGGTTTTCAAACAAAAATTTATATCTGCAAATATTTTTTTTTTATTACATTTTTGGTATTTCTTAATGAAAGAAAGAGAATGAACCAAAGAGGAAAAGAGGATTGAGTCAAAGGATGATTAAAACTGAGGAAAGGAGTAAAATAAATTACAGTTGTACGAAAACTAAAGGAGACAGAAACAGCTGTAACAATTTGGAAGAAAACAAGTGAAAATTGAAATGTGGTTGAAGAGAAAATGTTTGAAAACTTCTGCCCCGAATAATATCTTAATGTTATTGTAAGAAATAAAAGCAAACAAAATCAAAGTCTTGCTCATACAGTCAAAGAAAAATCAGGTTCAAAGGCTAGATTTTGTATCATAAGTACAAATTCTACCTTCAAAATACGACTGGAGGAAAACTTAAGCTTTACTCGCACTTGAAAATGAAAATGACAAATGACTCGGAATTATGTTTTAAAAAGAGAGCGCGATAGTTCTAATCAGGTCTTTCAGTGATCACTTGAAATTTAAAGAAGTAATCTTCAACTTTTGCTATTTAGTAAACAGCAGCTTGCAAATAGTTAATCTCAATTACTAAACTCTATAACTCGGTTTACGTACTGCAGTAAGACATTATTCTACTGTTTATTAACTCTCCCAGTCGTGTTTCATTCGTTTCTTTTCTATAAACGTTCAATTCGACAAATAATATCCAAATGAAACAATGATGTCAGATACACACCAATGGGTTAATTCGTATATGTATGCTAAAAACAATAATAGAATCCGAATATATAATAATATTGTACATTAGAAGTATCCATGCTCTTGAAATACAATATACTTAAACCTAAGGGTAATTGATGATGATGGTAGCGCACGATAATATTAAATTTTGGGGTTTCTTTATTCATTAATGCCTCATTGAAAAGCTTTTTATTATAAGGGTAATTATTATCATTGGAAATCATCACGCTAAAGTCATCTTTGTACTAAGTAGCTGATTTAAGTGGTGCATGTTAGTGCTACTTGGTACTCATCTTGGCGAAAAGGTGCGTGTGACCTAAAATTTGCATTAAGTTCTGCATTTTCATGTAGTAAATATGTTATAAAATCTCTGAAAATTTTAGATAAGGACCACCCTTACTATTAATTATAGCATATCACCAAATATAACTTTGTACTAAGTTGCTAGTATTGTTGGTGCATGTTTGAGCTATTTAGTACAAAGTTATGCGGCGACATGTTAAAGTACGCATGGAAGGGTAAAGTACGTTCCATCTTGAGATTAATAATTAAAAAAAAAGGCTCTAAGATAAGGGTAATTAATTATTAACCCCAATTATAACAAAATACAAATTATGGAATTACTTGGTTTACATACTGCAGTAAGACATCATTCTACTGTTTATTAACCCCAATTATAGCATTCTATAACTTATAGAATTACTCGGTTCAAATTCTGCAATAAGACATCATTCAACTGTTTATTAACCCCAGTTATAATAATCTATAACTTATAGAATCACTCGGTTTACATACTGCATTTAGACATCATTCAACTGTTTATTAACCCCAATTATAACAATCTACAATTTATAGAATTCCTCGGTTTACACACTACAATAAGATATCATTCTACTATTTATTAACCCCAATTTTAACAAAATATAACTTATAGATTTCCTCGGATTACGTACTGCAGGAAGACATCATTTTATTGCTTATTAACTAAAATTATAAAAATTTATAGCTCATAGAATTACTCGGTTTGCATACTGCAATAAGACATCATTCAACTGTTTATTAACCCCAATTATAATAATCTATAACTTATAGAATCACTCGGTTTACATACTGCATTAAGACATCATTCTACTGTTTATTAACCCCAATTATAACAATCTATAACTTATAGAATCACTCGGTTTACATTTTGAAGTAAGACATCATTCTACTGTTTATTAACCCCAATTATAGCAATCTATAGCTTATAGAATCAATCGGTTTACGTACAGCAGTAAGGCACCCTTCTACTGTTTATCCACCCCGATCTTACCAAATCTATGGCTCATAGAATCACTCGGTTTACGTACCGCAATAAGACACCACTCTACTGTTTATCCACCCCGATCTTACCAAATCTATAGCTCATAGAATCACTCGGTTTACGTACCGCAATAAGACACCACTCAACTGTTTATCCACCCCGATCTTACCAAATCTATAGCTCATAGAATCACTCGGTTTACGTACCGCAATAAGACACCACTCTACTGTTTATCCACCCCGATCTTACCAAATCTATAGCTCATAGAATCACTCGGTTTACGTACCGCAATAAGACACCACTCAACTGTTTATCCACCCCGATCTTACCAAATCTATAGCTCATAGAATCACTCGGTTTACGTACCGCAAAAAGACACCACTCAACTCTTTATCCACCCCGATCTTAACCAATCTATAGCTCATAGAATCACTCGGTTTACGTACCGTAATAAGACACCACTCAACTGTTTATCCACCCCGATCTTACCAAATCTATAGCTCATAGAATCACTCGGTTTAATTACCGCAATAAGACACCACTCAACTGTTTATCCACCCCGATCTTACCAAATCTATAGCTCATAGAATCACTCGGTTTAATTACCGCAATAAGACACCACTCAACTGTTTATCCACCCCGATCTTACCTAATCTATAGCTCATAGAATCACTCGGTTTACGTACCGTAATAAGACACCACTCAACTGTTTATCCACCCCGATCTTAACCAATCTATAGCTCATAGAATCACTCGGTTTACGTACCGCAATAAGACACCACTCAACTGTTTATCCACCCCGATCTTAACCAATCTATAGCTCATAGAATCACTCGGTTTACGTACCGCAATAAGACACCACTCAACTGTTTATCCACCCCGATCTTAACCAATCTATAGCTCATAGAATCACTCGGTTTACGTACCGCAATAAGACACCACTCAACTGTTTATCCACCCCGATCTTAACCAATCTATAGCTCATAGAATCACTCGGTTTACGTACCGCAATAAGACACCACTCAACTGTTTATCCACCCCGATCTTAACCAATCTATAGCTCCTAGAATCACTCGGTTTACGTACCGCAATAAGACACCACTCAACTGTTTATCCACCCCGATCTTAACCAATCTACAGCTCCTAGAATCACTCGGTTTACGTACCGCAATAAGACACCACTCAACTGTTTATCCACCCCGATCTCAACAAATCTACAGCTCATAGAATCACTCGGTTTACGTACCGCAATAAGACACCACTCAACTGTTTATCCACCCCAATCTCAACAAATCTACAGCTCATAGAATCACTCGGTTTACGTACCGCAATAAGACACCACTCAACTGTTTATCCACCCCAATCTCAACAAATCTATAGCTCATAGAATCACTCGGTTTACGTACCGGTTTACGTACCGCAATAAGACACCACTCAACTGTTCATCCACCCCAATCTTAAAATATCTGTAGCTCATAAGACACCACTCAACTGTTCATCCACCCCAATCTTAACAAATCTGTAGCTCAAAAAATCCCTTGGTTTACGTACCACAATAAGACACCACTCAACTGTTCATCCACCCCAATCTTAACAAATCTATAGCTCAAAGAATCCCTCGTTTTACGTACCGCAATAAGACACCACTCAACTGTTCATCAACCCCAATCTTAACAAATCTATAGCTCATAGAATCACTCGGTTTACGTACCGCAATAAGACACCACTCTACTGTTCATCCACCCCAATCTTAACAAATCTATAGCTCATGGAATCACTCGGTTTACGTACCGCAGTAAGACACCAGTCTACTGTTCATCCACCCCAATCTTAACAAATCTATAGCTCATAGAATCACTCGGTTTACGTACCGCAATAAGACACCACTCTACTGTTCATCCACCCCAATCTTAACAAATCTATAGCTCATAGAATCACTCGGTTTACGTACCGCAATAAGACACCACTCTACTGTTCATCCACCCCGATCTTAACAAATCTATAGCTCATAGAATCACTCGGTTTACGTACCGCAATAAGACACCACTCAACTGTTTATCCACCCCGATCTTAACCAAATCTATAGCTCATAGAATCACTCGGTTTACGTACCGCAATAAGACACCACTCAACTGTTTATCCACCCCGATCTTAACCAATCTATAGCTCATAGAATCACTCGGTTTACGTACCGCAATAAGACACCACTCAACTGTTTATCCACCCCGATCTTAACCAATCTATAGCTCATAGAATCACTCGGTTTACGTACCGCAATAAGACACCACTCAACTGTTTATCCACCCCGATCTTAACCAATCTATAGCTCATAGAATCACTCGGTTTACGTACCGCAATAAGACACCACTCAACTGTTTATCCACCCCGATCTTAACCAATCTACTGCTCCTAGAATCACTCGGTTTACGTACCGCAATAAGACACCACTCAACTGTTTATCCACCCCGATCTTAACCAATCTACAGCTCCTAGAATCACTCGGTTTACGTACCGCAATAAGACACCACTCAACTGTTTATCCACCCCGATCTTAACAAATCTACAGCTCATAGAATCACTCGGTTTACGTACCGCAATAAGACACCACTCAACTGTTTATCCACCCCGATCTCAACAAATCTACAGCTCATAGAATCACTCGGTTTACGTACCGCAATAAGACACCACTCAACTGTTTATCCACCCCAATCTCAACAAATCTATAGCTCATAGAATCACTCGGTTTACGTACCGCAATAAGACACCACTCAACTGTTTATCCACCCCAATCTCAACAAATCTATAGCTCATAGAATCACTCGGTTTACGTACCGGTTTACGTACCGCAATAAGACACCACTCAACTGTTCATCCACCCCAATCTTAAAATATCTGTAGCTCATAAGACACCACTCAACTGTTCATCCACCCCAATCTTAACAAATCTATAGCTCATAGAATCCCGGTTTACGTACCGCAATAAGACACCACTCAACTGTTCACCACCCCAATCTTAACAAATCTATAGCTCATAGAATCCCTCGGTTTACGTACCGCAATAAGACACCACTCAACTGTTCATCCACCCCAATCTTAACAAATCTATAGCTCATAGAATCACTCGGTTTACGTACCGCAATAAGACACCACTCTACTGTTTATCCACCCCAATCTTAACAAATCTATAGCTCATGGAATCACTCGGTTTACGTACCGCAATAAGACACCACTCAACTCACCCCAATCTTAACAAATCTATAGCTCATAGAATCACTCGGTTTACGTACCGCAATAAGACACCACTCTACTGTTCATCCACCCCAATCTTAACAAATCTATAGCTCATAGAATCACTCGGTTTACGTACCGCAATAAGACACCACTCTACTGTTCATCCACCCCAATCTTAACAAATCTATAGCTCATAGAATCACTCGGTTTACGTACCGCAATAAGACACCACTCTACTGTTCATCCACCCCAATCTTAACAAATCTATAGCTCATAGAATCACTCGGTTTACGTACCGCAATAAGACACCCTTCTACTGCTCATAGAATCACTCGGTTTACGTACCACAATAAGACACCCTTCTACTGTTTATCCACCCCGATCAAACAAATCTATAGCTCATAGAATCACTCTGTTTACGTACCGCAATAAGACTCCACTCTACTGTTTATCCACACCGATCTTAACAAATCTATAGCTCATAGAATCACTCGGTTTATATACCGCAATAAGACACCACTCTACTATTTATCCACCCCGATCTTAACAAATCTATAGCTCATGAATCACTCGCTTTATGTACCGCAATAAGACACTACTCAACTGTTTATCCACCCCGATCTTACCAAATCTATAGCTCATAGAATCACTCGGTTTACCTACCGCAATAAGACACCACTCAACTGTTTATCGATCCCGATCTTACCAAATCTATAGCTCATAGAATCCCTCGGTTTACGTACCGCAATAAGACACCACTCAACTGTTTATCCACCCCGATCTTACCAAATCTATAGCTCATAGAATCACTCGATTTACGTACCGCAATAAGACACCACTCAACTGTTTATCCACCCCGATCTTACCAAATCTATAGCTCATAGAATCACTCGGTTTACGTACCACAATAAGACACCACTCAACTCTTTATCCACCCCGATCTTACCAAATCTATAGCTCATAGAATCACTTGGTTTACGTACCGCAATAAGACACCAGTCAACTCTTTATCCACCCCGATCTTACCAAATCTATAGCTCATAGAATCACTCGGTTTACGTACCGCAATAAGACACCCCTCAACTCTTTATCCACCCCGATCTTACCAAATCTATAGCTCATAGAATCACTCGGTTTACGTACCGCAATAAGACACCACTCAACTCTTTATCCACCCCGTTCTTACCAAATTCATAGCTCATAGAATCACTCGGTTTACGTACCGCAATAAGAAACCACTCAACTCTTTGTCCACCCCGTTCTTACCAAATCTATAGCTCATAGAATCACTCGGTTTAATAACCGCAATAAGGCACCACTCAACTGTTTATCCACCCCGATCTTACCAAATCTATAGCTCATAGAATCACTCGGTTTACGTACCGCAATAAGGCACCACTCAACTTTTTATCCACCCCAATCTTACCAAATCTATAGCTCATAGAATCACTCGGTTTACGTACCGCAATAAGGCACCACTCAACTGTTTATCCACCCCGAATCTTAACAAATCTGTAGCTCATAAAATTACTCGGTTTACGTACCGCAATAAGGCACCACTCAACTGTTTATCCACCCCGATCTTAACAAATCTATAGCTCAGAGAATCACTCGGTTTACGTACCGCAATAAGACACCACTCAACTGTTTATCCACCCCGATCTTAACAAATCTATAGCTCATAGAATCACTCGGTTTACGTACCGCAATAAGACACCACTCTACTGTTCATCCACCCCAATCTTAACAAATCTATAGCTCATAGAATCCCTCGGTTTACGTACCGCAATAAGACACCACTCTACTGTTCATCCACCCCATCTTAACAAATCTATAGCTCATAGAATCACTCGGTTTACGTACCGCAATAAGACACCACTCTACTGTTCATCCACCCCAATCTTAACAAATCTATAGCTCATAGAATCACTCGGTTTACGTACCGCAATAAGACACCACTCTACTGTTCATCCACCCCAATCTTAACAAATCTATAGCTCATAGAATCACTCGGTTTACGTACCGCAATAAGACACCACTCTACTGTTCATCCACCCCAATCTTAACAAATCTATAGCTCATAGAATCACTCGGTTTACGTACCGCAATAAGACACCACTCTACTGTTCATCCACCCCAATCTTAACAAATCTATAGCTCATAGAATCACTCGGTTTACGTACCGCAATAAGACACCACTCTACTGTTCATCCACCCCAATCTTAACAAATCTATAGCTCATAGAATCACTCGGTTTACGTACCGCAATAAGACACCACTCTACTGTTCATCCACCCCAATCTTAACAAATCTATAGCTCATAGAATCACTCGGTTTACGTACCGCAATAAGACACCACTCTACTGTTCATCCACCCCAATCTTATCAAATCTGTAGCTCATAAGACACCACTCTACTGTTCATCCACCCCAATCTTAACAAATCTATAGCTCATAGAATCACTCGGTTTACGTACCGCAATAAGACACCACTCTACTGTTCATCCACCCCATCTTAACAAATCTATAGCTCATAGAATCACTCGGTTTACGTACCGCAATAAGACACCACTCTACTGTTCATCCACCCCAATCTTAACAAAACTTTATAGCTCATAGAATCACTCGGTTTACGTACCGCAATAAGACACCACTCTACTGTTCATCCACCCCAATCTTAACAAAACTATAGCTCATAGAATCACTCGGTTTACGTACCGCAATAAGACACCACTCTACTGTTCATCCACCCCAATCTTAACAAAACTATAGCTCATAGAATCACTCGGTTTACGTACCGCAATAAGACACCACTCTACTGTTCATCCACCCAATCTTAACAAAACTATAGCTCATAGAATCACTCGGTTTACGTACCGCAATAAGACACCACTCTACTGTTCATCCACCCCAATCTTAACAAAACTATAGCTCATAGAATCACTCGGTTTACGTACCGCAATAAGACACCACTCTACTGTTCATCCACCCCAATCTTAACAAATCTATAGCTCATAGAATCACTCGGTTTACGTACCGCAATAAGACACCACTCTACTGTTCATCCACCCCAATCTTAACAAAACTATAGCTCATAGAATCACTCGGTTTACGTACCGCAATAAGACACCACTCAACTGTTTATCCACCCCAATCTCAACAAATATAGCTCATAGAATCACTCGGTTTACGTACCGCAATAAGACACCACTCACTGTTTATCCACCCCAATCTCAACAAATCTATAGCTCATAGAATCACTCGGTTTACGTACCGCAATAAGACACCACTCAACTGTTCATCCACCCCAATCTCAACAAACCATAGCTCATAGAATCACTCGGTTTACGTACCGCAATAAGACACCACTCAACTGTTCATCCACCCCAATCTTAACAAACCTATAGCTCATAGAATCACTCGGTTTACGTACCGCAATAAGACACCACTCAACTGTTCATCCACCCCAATCTTAACAAATCTGTAGCTCATAAGACACCACTCAACTGTTCATCCACCCCAATCTTAACAAATCTATAGCTCAGAGAATCCTCGGTTTACGTACCGCAATAAGACACCACTCTACTGTTCATCCACCCCAATCTTAACAAATCTATAGCTCATAGAATCACTCGGTTTACGTACCGCAATAAGACACCACTCTACTGTTCATCCACCCCAATCTTAACAAATCTATAGCTCATAGAATCCCTCGGTTTACGTACCGCAATAAGACACCACTCTACTGTTCATCCACCCCAATCTTAACAAATCTATAGCTCATAGAATCCTCGGTTTACGTACCGCAATAAGACACCACTCTACTGTTCATCCACCCCAATCTTAACAAATCTATAGCTCATAGAATCACTCGGTTTACGTACCGCAATAAGACACCACTCTACTGTTCATCCACCCCAATCTTAACAAAACTATTGCTCATAGAATCACTCGGTTTACGTACCGCAATAAGACACCACTCTACTGTTCATCCACCCCAATCTTAACAAAACTATTGCTCATAGAATCACTCGGTTTACGTACCGCAATAAGACACCACTCTACTGTTCATCCACCCCAATCTTAACAAATCTATAGCTCATAGAATCACTCGGTTTACGTACCGCAATAAGACACCACTCTACTGTTCATCCACCCCAATCTTAACAAAACTATAGCTCATAGAATCACTCGGTTTACGTACCGCAATAAGACACCACTCTACTGTTCATCCACCCCAATCTTAACAAATCTATAGCTCATAGAATCACTCGGTTTACGTACCGCAATAAGACACCACTCTACTGTTCATCCACCCCAATCTTAACAAATCTATAGCTCATAGAATCACTCGGTTTACGTACCGCAATAAGACACCACTCTACTGTTCATCCACCCCAATCTTAACAAATCTATAGCTCATAGAATCACTCGGTTTACGTACCGCAATAAGACACCACTCTACTGTTCATCCACCCCAATCTTAACAAAACTATAGCTCATAGAATCACTCGGTTTACGTACCGCAATAAGACACCACTCTACTGTTCATCCACCCCAATCTTAACAAAACTATAGCTCATAGAATCACTCGGTTTACGTACCGCAATAAGACACCACTCTACTGTTCATCCACCCCAATCTTAACAAAACTATAGCTCATAGAATCACTCGGTTTACGTACCGCAATAAGACACCACTCTACTGTTCATCCACCCCAATCTTAACAAAACTATAGCTCATAGAATCACTCGGTTTACGTACCGCAATAAGACACCACTCTACTGTTCATCCACCCCAATCTTAACAAAACTATAGCTCATAGAATCACTCGGTTTACGTACCGCAATAAGACACCACTCTACTGTTCATCCACCCCAATCTTAACAAAACTATAGCTCATAGAATCACTCGGTTTACGTACCGCAATAAGACACCACTCTACTGTTCAACCACCCCAATCTTAACAAAACTATAGCTCATAGAATGACTCGGTTTACGTACCGCAATAAGACACCACTCTACTCTTCATCCACCCCAATCTTAACAAAACTATAGCTCATAGAATCACTCGGTTTACGTACCGCAATAAGACACCACTCTACTCTTCATCCACCCCAATCTTAACAAAACTATAGCTCATAGAATCACTCGGTTTACGTACCGCAATAAGACACCACTCTACTGTTCATCCACCCCAATCTTAACAAAACTATAGCTCATAGAATCACTCGGTTTACGTACCGCAATAAGACACCACTCTACTGTTCATCCACCCCAATCTTAACAATACTATAGCTCATAGAATCACTCGGTTTACGTACCGCAATAAGACACCACTCTACTGTTCATCCACCCCAATCTTAACAAAACTATAGCTCATAGAATCACTCGGTTTACGTACCGCAATAAGACACCACTCTACTCTTCATCCACCCCAATCTTAACAAAACTATAGCTCATAGAATCACTCGGTTTACGTACCGCAATAAGACACCACTCTACTCTTCATCCACCCCAATCTTAACAAAACTATAGCTCATAGAATCACTCGGTTTACGTACCGCAATAAGACACCACTCTACTGTTCATCAACCCCAATCTTAACAAATCTATAGCTCATAGAATCACCCGGTTTACGTACCGCAATAAGACACCACTCTACTGTTCATCAACCCCAATCTTAACAAATCTATAGCTCATAGAATCACCCGGTTTACGTACCGCAATAAGACACCACTCTACTGTTCATCAACCCCAATCTTAACAAAACTATAGCTCATAGAATCACCCGGTTTACGTACCGCAATAAGACACCACTCTACTGTTCATCAACCCCAATCTTAACAAAACTATAGCTCATAGAATCACCCGGTTTACGTACCGCAATAAGACACCACTCTACTGTTCATCAACCCCAATCTTAACAAAACTATAGCTCATAGAATCACCCGGTTTACGTACCGCAATAAGACACCACTCTACTGTTCATCAACCCCAATCTTAACAAAACTATAGCTCATAGAATCACCCGGTTTACGTACCGCAATAAGACACCACTCTACTGTCCATCAACCCTAATCTTAACAAATCCATAGCTCATAGAATCACCCGGTTTACGTACCGCAATAAGACACCACTCAACTGTTTATCAACCCTAATCTTAACAATCTATAGCTCATAGAATCACCCGGTTACGTACCGCAATAAGACACCACTCAACTGTTTATCAACCCCAATCTTAACAAATCTATAGCTCATAGAATCACCCGGTTTACGTACCGCAATAAGACACCCCTCAACTGTTTATCAACCCCAATCTTAACAAATCTATAGCTCATAGAGTCACTCGGTTTACGTAATGCAGCAAGACATCATTCTACTGTTTATTAACCCTCCCAGCCGTGTTTCATTTTTATCTTTTGTATAAACGTTAAATTTCACAATCAATCTTCAGATGAAACAAGTATGGTAAATACACACCAATGGGATAATTCCTATATGCAGGCTAGAAAGAATAATAGAATCCAAATATAAAATAATATTGTACATTTGAAATATCTAGGCTTTTGAAATACAATATACTTAAACTTAAGGGTAATTGATGATGATGGTAGCGCACGATAATATACAACTTTGGGGTTTCTTCCTTCATTAGTGCCTCATGGAAAAGCTTCGACTTAAAAGGATAATTACTGTCATGGAAAATCATCACACCAAGATCATCTTTGTATCAAGTAGCTGATTTAAGTGGTGCAGGTTAGTGCTACTTGGTACTCAGCTTGGCGAAAAGGTGCGTGTGGCCTAAAATTTGCCTTAAGTTCTTGCATTTTCGTTTAGTTAAACTATTTTGTAAAATCGCTGAATATTTTAGTTAAGGACCACCCTTACTATTAAAATAGCACATCTCCGAATATAACTTTGTACTAAGTTGCTAGTATTGATGGTGCATGTTTGAGCTATTTAGTACAAATTTATGCAGCGAGATGTTAAATTACACGAGAAAGGGTAAAGTTCGGTTCCATCTTAAGAACAATCATCACAAAAAATAAGGCTCTCAACACAAAACGCACAAGTTTTGTGGTGTACTGCAGTTTTTCGTCATCTAGTTACATCTAATTCATGTCACATCCAGTTTTGCATCAGTAAATTACATCTACTATAAATCAATTTCAGTTTCATATCTTATTCGAAAAAAAAAAGAAACCTGTGTGTTTTTTTCCTTAGAGCAGGGGATCTCAAACAAAAAGTTATATCAACAAGTATTTTTTATTACTTTTTTGGTATTTTTTAATGAAAGAGAGAAAAGGAACAAAAGAGGAAAAGAAGAATGAATCATAGGACTATTACGACTGAGGCAAGGAGTATAACGAGTTGCAGTTGTAAGAAAACTGACTGATTGATTATCAGTTATCTGGTATCATGACATCTAATGTTATTGACGCCCATAAGAAAATCTGAATTAGACTGAAACAGCTGTAATGATTTGGAAGAAAATAAGTGAAAATTGAAATGTGGTTGAAGAGAAAATCTTTGAAAACTTCTGCCCCGAATAATATCTTCAATAACAGCAAACAAAACCAGTCTTACTCATACAAAGAAAAAGTCAGGTTGAAAGGCTAGATTTTGTACCGTGAGTACAAATTCTTCCTTCAAAATACGACTGGAGGAAAACTTAAGCTATACTTGTACTTACAAAAGGAAAAGAACTCGGAATTATGAATTAAAAAGAGAGCTTGATATTTCTAATCAGGTCCTTCAGTGATCGCTTAAAATAAAAAAAAAAAAAAAAACTAATCCTCAACTTTTGCTATTCAGTAAACAGTAGCTTGCCAATATTTAACCTCGGATATTATTGTTTATAACTTATTTAATTACTCGGTCTACGTACGGCATTAAGATATTATTTAACCTTTTATTAAACATCTAAGGTGTTTATTTGTTTCATTTGTATTAACGTTCAATTTCACAATTGATCTTCAAATGAAGCAAATATGTTAAACACACAGCACTGAATAGATCCCTATATGCGGGCTAGTAAGAGTCAAAGGAAAAAATTCTAGTTATATAATAATATTGTACATGTGACATATCTAGGCCCTTGAAATACAATATACCTAAACTTAAGGGTAAATGTTGATGATGGTAGCGCACGATAGTATGCAACTTTGATGGGTCTTTATTCATTAGTGCCTCATTGAAATGCTTAGTCTCAAAAGGATAATTACTGTCATTGGAAATCATCACACTAAAGTCATCTTTGTACCAAGTACCTGATTTAAGTGGTGCATGTTTGTGTTACTTGGTACTCAGCTTGGCGACAAAACGATATAATAATCCTAAAAATAATTCACGAAGCATCTGATCCACATTTCTATGATGGTTTCAATTCTAGGATTAACGAATTCCAAATTGTAAAATTTTGTATAAAACTCTAAAGTAATGAATATGTTCCATCTATTGTAGCATACTTTATCATTATTTTTTCTTCTTTACTTCTGAACAAAAGCCTATAAAGGCTATTTGTCTTAGAGCAGGAGTTCTCAAACAGTAAGATTTATTTGAAAGGAGATTTTAATCTCTTTTATGGCGAGGAATTAAGTGGGTGTGAAGTAAATGGTTGAGAACTCTTGCCCTGAATCCTGTCTTAATCTTAATGAAAGGAATAACCCCTTCTAAAACCTAAGCTTGACTCAAACAGCAACGGAAATTAAGGTTCAAAAAGCTAAATTTCATCCCTCAGAGTATCACTGGGGGAAAATATAAGCTTTACTTGCCCTTAAAATATGTAAATAATATATTTTCTAATGTTAATCTACACAAGGAGAGAGAGAGAGAGAGAGAGAGAGAGAGAGAGAGAGAGAGAGAGAGAGAGAGAGAGAGAGAGAGAGAGAGAGAAACTAAATAACCATAGATGATTTCACAATATTTGTCCTTATAACACTAACTATTATTGAAGGATTTTTTTTTTTTTATAATCACTCAAGATATCTGAACTTGTGTTTAGTATGGAAAGCTTGAGCGCTTTCATTTTGCTTGGAAATTCTGATGTCGGAATTTTAAGACAAAACGACAATTTTGATAAACTTTTTAGAAAGAATTTCTCCCTCCCCCCGTTAAATGATAGCCTTAATGGCAAAAACAAATATAGTTCCATATCAAGTCTTACTATGTGCAAAGAAGTAACTTGGTTACTGATATACGGGGTACTCGAACTTTAGTTGAAATGTGGATATAGGACCAAAAATTTGCATTAAATAGTTTACCTTTTGGGTGCAGTAAAAATTTTATTACAAAATCTCATGAAAATCTCCGTCAATCACTACTCCTACTGTTATCAATAGCATCTCACGGAATTTAACTTTGTGCTAAATTGCTAGTATTGTTGGTGCATGTTTGAGCTATTTAAAACAAAGTTGTGCCGTGAGTTGTTAAAGTGAACATAAAAACGGTCCAGTGTGAAATCATTATAATATGAATTATTAACGAAAAGAAGGATTCAAAAATTAAACTAATGTTTCGCTCAAGATGTGGGGTATACCGCAATTCTGCATCATTAAATTACAACTACTTTATATCAATTTCAGTTTTGAATCATTAAATTACATCGGTCTTATCTCAGTTTCAGTGTTATATTTAATCTGAAAAAAACCGTTACGATTTTTTTTCCTAAAACAGGGGCTCTCAAACAGAAGTTTTATCTCTAAATCATTTTTAGGCATTCTTTGGTATTTTTATTGAAAGAAAGATAATAAAAAAAAGAGGTAAAGAGGAATAAATCACTAGACGTCTACAACTGAGGCAAAAATTATAACGTTGTAAGAAAACTGAAGGATTCAGAAACAACTGTAATGATTTGTGACAAAACAGATAAAAATCAAAATGTGGTTGAACGAAACATTGTTTAAAACCTTCTTCCCCAAATAATATTTTAATCCTAATGTAAAAAGTAGCAGCAAATAAAAAAAAAAAGTCTTGCTCAAAAGGTTCAAGAAAAATAAGGCTCCGAAGACTAGATTTTGTTCCGTTTACATTAGGTAGGCTCTTTTTATTTTGATGTGGTAAAATCCTGTTATAAAACCTCTGAAAGGTTCAGCCAATGACCAACCTTACTACTAATAATAGCACATCACCGAATATAACTTTGTACTAAGTTGTTAGTATTGTCGGTGCATGTTTGAGCTACTTAGTACAAAGTTATGCGGCGACATGTTAAAGTACGCATGAGAGGGTAAAGTACGGTTCCATCTTAAGAATAATCATCACAAAAAATAAGGCTCAAAACGCAAAACGCACAAGTTTTGGAGTATACTGCAGTTTTGCGTCACTAAATTACCATCTACTTGAAATAAATTTCAGTTCCATATTTTATTTGAAAAAACACTTTTGGCTTTTTCCCTTAGAGCAGGGGTTCTCAAACAGAAAGTTATATTACATTTTTTTTGTAAATTTTTTATATTTTAATGATAGAGAGAAAATAAACAAATGCGAGAAGGAGAAATGAGTCATAAATGACTATAACTGAGTCAAAGATTATAAAGACGTTGTAAGAAAACTGGAGACAGAAAAACCTTAAATCATTTGTAGGAAACAAAAGAAAATCTAAAATAGTTTAAGAGAAAATGTTTGAAAACTTCTGCCTCAAATAATATCTTAATCTTAATGTAAGGAATAACAGCAAATAAAACCCAAATCTTGCTCAAACAGCCAAAGAAAAATAAGGTTCCAAAGACTAGAATTTGTTTCGAAGATAAAAACTCGTCCTTCAAAATACGACTGGAGGAAAACTTAAGCTTTATTTGCACTTGAAAAATGATAACTCGGAATGATGACTTAAAGAGATAGTGAGTAAATGCTCTAATCACGTATTTCAGTCATGGTTTAAAATAGAAGAGAATATTCCCACACTTTTGCTATTTGGTGAACACATGCTCCCAATACCTAACCTAGAATATTACAATCTATATTTTCTTGAATCACTCGGTTTACGTAGTGCAGTAACATAATATCTAACTTTTTTTTTGATACCCCATGAGTTTATATTTTACTGCTTATGTATAGATGTAGAATTTCATATTATAACTATGAATAAAACAGACATGTTTAAAAAAACGATTGTTTTAAATAGGTTCTCGTGTTTTGGTGCAGTAAAACCCTGTTATAAAATCTCTGTAAGGTTCAGCCAATGACCAAACTTACTACTATAAATAGCACATCACCGAATATAACTTTGTACTAAGTTGCTAGTATTGTCGGTGCATGTTTGAGCTATTTAGTACAAAGTTATGCGGCGACATGTTAAAGTACGCATGAGAGGGTAAAGTACAGTTTCATCTTAAGAATAATCATCACAAAAAATAAGGCTCAAAACACAAAACGGACAAGTTGTGGGGTATACTGCAGTTTTGCGTCATTAAATTACCATCTACTTGAAATCAATTTCAGTTCCATATTTTATTTGAAAAAAACCCTTTTGGCTTTTTCCCTTAGAGCAGGGGTTCTCAAACAGAAAGTTACATTTAATTTTTTTGGACTTTTTTTATCTTTTGATGATAGAAAGAAAGTAAACAAATGAGAGAAAGAGAAATGAGTCATAAAATGATTATAACAGAGTTAAAGATAATATAGACAATGTAAGAATATTGAAGGAGACAGAAAATAGTTTAAGAGAAAATTGTTTGAAAACTTCTGCCCCGAATAATATCTTAATCTTAATGTAATGAATAATAGCAAATAAAACCTAAATCTTGCTGAAACAGTTAAAGAAAAATAAGGTTCCAAAGACTAGAATTTGTTTTGTAGATAAAAACTCGTCCTTCAAAATACGACTGAAGAAAAACTTAAGCTTTATTTGCATTTGAAAAATTATAACTCGGAATGATGAATTAAAGAGATAGAGAGTAAATGCTCCAATCACGTATTTCAGTCATGGTTTAAAATAGAAGAAAATAATCCCACATTTTTTTTATATTAGGTGAACATATGCTCCCAGTACCTAACCTACAATATTACAATTTATATCTTCTTGAATCACTCGGTTTATGTAGTGCAGTAAGAAATTATTCAACTTTATATTGAGGACCCCAGAAGTTTTTATTTTCCTGCTTATGTGTAGATGTAGAATTTCCCAGTATAACTATGAATAAAACAGACATGTTTAAAAAGACGATTCTTTTAAGTAGGTTCTCTTGTTTTGGTGTAGTAAAACCCTATTATAAAACCTCTGAAAGGTTCAGCCAATGACCAACCTTACTACTAATAATAGCACATCACCGAATATAACTTTGTACTAAGTTGCTAGTGTTGTCGGTGCATGTTTGAGCTATTTAGTACAAAGTTATGCGGCGACATGTTAAAGTACGCATGAGAGGGTAAAGTACGGTTCCATCTTAAGAATAATCATCACAAAAAATAAGGCTCAAAACACAAAACAGACAAGTTGTGGAGTATACTGCAGTTTTGCGTCATTAAATTACCATCTACTTGAAATCAATTTCAGTTCCATAATTTATTTGAAAAAAACCTTTTGGCTTTTTCCCTTAGAGCAGGGGTTCTCAAACAGAAAGTTACATTCAATTTTTTTGGACTTTTTTATCTTTTGATGATAGAAAGAAAGTAAACTAATGAGAGAAAGAGAAATGAGTCATAAAATGATTATAACAGAGTCAAAGATAATATAGACGTTTTAAGAAGATTGAAGGAGATAGAAAATAGTTTAAGAGAAAATGTTTGAAAACTCCTGCCCCGAATGATATCTTAATCTTAATGTAAGGAATAACAGCAAATAAAACCCAAATCTTGCTCAAACAGCCAAAGAAAAATAAGGTTCCAAAGACTAGAATTTGTTTCGTAGATAAAAACTCGTCCTTCAAAATACGACTGAGGAAAAACTTAAGCTTTATTTGCACTTGAAAAATAACTAGGAATGATGACTTAAAGAGATAATGAATAAATGCTCTAATCACACATTTCAGTCATGGTTTAAAATAAAAGAGAATAATCCCATACTTTTGCTATTTGGTGACACATGCTCCTAATACCTATCCTAGAATACTACAATCTATAACTTGTTGAATTACTCGGTTTACATAGTGCAGTAACATATTATTCAACTTTTTTTTTTTCAATACCCCACGAGTTTTTATTTTCCTGCTTATGTATAGATGTAGAATTTCTCAGTATAACTCTGAATAAAACAGATATGTTAAAAAAACGACTGGTTTAATCCCGATAGGATGTCCAGCGAGGGACAGAGAAATTGATTCTAATAACATAAAAAAATTTTTTGTTACAGGAATCCGAGTTCGTCAAATAGGGGATACTTAATCTTATATCTAGATATTGATGATGCGATACTGTCGTTTTTGTCAGGCATAAACTCTTCCTTTAAAGACCTAATCTCATTATGATATTTATTGTTACCTGTAAGCACAGGACAAAACATAGTTTTGCGCTAAGTAGCTAATCAAAGTGGTGCATGTTTGTGCTACTTGTTGCTAGCTATGATAATCATGAGACTAATCTATAAGGCATATTATCAGCATATTCATGATGAAGAATTGATATTGACACTGATAAATCTTCAAAGGCAGTGTTATATTATAGAAAACACTACAGTAATGAATATGTTATAGCCATGACAGCATACTATATCATTAATCCTTTTGCAGTAACTCCTCTGAACAAAAGCCGTTTAAGGCTATTTGCCAAACTGTGTTATCTAAAAAGTGTGTGTGTGTTTTTTTAAAGGATCTATTAATGGAAGGAAAAATGTAAGGAAAAAAGTAAATGTTTGAGAACCCCCGCCCTGAACAATACCTTAATCTAAATGTTAAGAATAAAATAATTCATATCCCAAATCTTGCTAAAATACTAAATGGAAAATAAGGTTCCAGAAGCTAAATTCTATCCCTGAGTACAATCTTGTCCTCCAGAATATAACTGGAGGAAAACTTAAGCTAATATTGTCATCTCAATGAAGTCAAACGGAAGAAAACAATCCTAAAATCTTGTCCTTCGGTAGGATATTATCTTGCCGGTACTGTACTTAACCTAAATGCTAGCTGCTTTTACTGAATTTTCTTCTGATATTGTAATAAAGAATTTCCTGCAAATTTCTCAATCAAAACTACTGTGCCAACAATACAACCCAGTAAGAATGAAATCCCATTGCTCTTGCAGGAAGAAACTTATAGAATCTAATATCACATAACAATATATTGTACGAAACACCTGGGTTCCTTAAATGAACTTAGAAATAATTATTGATTCATTTAGGACCGAAAATTTACGTTATGTTGGTGATAATTCTTGCGTATGATTATCCTGCTTAGTGAATAATAAGGTGATATAGTAAAGAAATAAACTCTTCTAGTGCAAAGCTATTATGAAATATTGTTGAAAAAGCAAGAATGAGAGATAACTCAATCATAAAACTCAGTATATGAGAATTATTATATGAAAATATACCCTTAACTTGAAATATATATATATATATATATATATATATATATATATATATATATATATATATATATATATATATATATATATATATATATATACTGTTTATAAACATGATCTATACTTTCGTAGTAAATAAACACATTTTATGGTATCATGTATAGTTATTCTACCTTGGTTTGCGTCAAGAAGTTAGAATTGGTGGTGCATGTTCGGACTCCCAAATACAAAATTCGGCAGAACAGGACTAACATATACTAAAAAATAAAAGTTTATATGAACCCCTCCTAAGATACTTCACTGTAAAAAGTTTTATTCTATACAGATACTCATCTAAGACTTATTTTGAATAATCAATTGTAAAGAATTAATCACTTT
Source organism: Palaemon carinicauda (assembly GCF_036898095.1). Lineage (NCBI taxonomy): Eukaryota > Metazoa > Arthropoda > Malacostraca > Decapoda > Palaemonidae > Palaemon > Palaemon carinicauda. The sequence continues at coordinate 71,146,865 of NC_090739.1, forward strand.
GCCATTATCTTGCACCAGAGCTTTTTTAAATGTCAAGGAACTTAACTTTGGATTAAGTAGCTAATTTAATTTAAGCGGTGCATGTTGGTACTACTTAATACAAAATTAAGCGTCAAGATAACAGGGAAAGCTTAAAACGATTTAATACAAAATCCACCTGAAGAAAGGTAAGCATGAAAAACATGAAAGAAAAAAATTCGATAACAGATAAGGTATTACCCAAATAGCATACTTTATGATAACCCTTTTACCCTTAAACAGAAGCGCTAAATATAATTTGCGAGAAAACCTATCATGTGGTAATAATGCAAAGAATACATTCATCCTATCTACAATCATTCAAACACTTTTCTCTTCCATAATTAAAGTAGAGAGAATTGTATTTTGATTGACAGTAGGATCTTGATTACTGATAATTATGCAGTACAGATGTGCCGTTATGTTTTTATATCTTAAAGTAAAACATATGCTTAAAATCATCGTTGGTAGAGCTCGTTTACTTGTATCCGAACATAGCTTTGGATTAAGTAGCTTCTAAGCTAGGCCGTGCATGCTGGTGCTACTTAGTACAAAGCTAAACGTCAAGGGAACAATATAAATATGAAACTCTTCATCCTATCTATTATTATTCAAACACTTTTCTCTCACATAATATAACTGGAGAAAATTGTATTTTTGACTGACTTCATATTCCTCATTACTAACAGTTATGCATTATGCAACACTGCCGTGCCTTCAAGCACTGAATCCTTAAAGTAATTCAAATGTTTAAAATCATCATTGCTAGAGCTAGTTTACTTGTCATTGAACATAGCTTTGGATCAAGTAGCTAATGTAATCTCAGTGGTGCATGTTGGTGCTACTTAATACAAAGCTAAGCATCAAGAAAACAAAATAAACATGAAAATAAGTTTTTATATGAAATCCTCAAGAAAATCCAACATGAAAAAGAAGCTTTAGATAATGGAACCGATTTTCTAATCCTTCTCTTCCACTTTTAGGGATAGAAATTGAGCATGAGGACTAATATAATCTGACCTAGCTTAAAAATCCCGAAAAACAGTAAAATAAAGAATAAGATATAACAATAATAAAAATAGAATATAATCACCGCTATATCACCAAACTGCTCTGCAATAGCCCTGTATAGCCGATTCCCTTTTAGCAGGGGTTCTCAAACAGTCTTATATATGTGGAAGTTTTTTTTTTTTTTTTTTCGTATTTTCTGAGGATTTTATTAGGGGAAGAAAAAAAGTAAGAAGACAGAGTAATAGGACGATATACAGGAATCGAAGTTGTTGACATTTTTAGAATGAAATATAAGAAAAAAAACTATTGTAAAAATTTAAGAAGAAAATATATTCCGTATAATTTGAAATTAACGAAAAACCACATAAAATAAACATGAATTAGAAGCAAGAGGAGGCAGTAAGAACCCAACTACGATAATTGTAGTAAATAAGGGAAGAATAAAAAGATGATGAACCAAGGAGGGATATAAGTAAAGAAGGAATAAAGATAACAATAAGAAAGGTTGGAGATATAGAGAAGGAAAAGTGAATAAAGAAGGAGGATATTCCACATATATGAATAATATATCACTCATGTACTTAAAACTAAAATATTACTGCAAACTGTATCAACTGATAAACCGGAAATGAAAAGTCAATGTTTGAGAACTCCTGCTCTGAATAAGGTCTTAATCTAAAAGGAAGAAGTAGCAAGAATGACACCGAGTAGGTGCGATGTGTTATTCCTGAAGTCATTCATAAACTACGACTGATTATTACTTCAATTATCTAGGGGCAAAGTGAGGTACTACTCCGCTTATTACATTCAAGAGTCCTTCATTCGTTCCTTCACTACTTTTTTTATGTAAGAATTTAAATCCACAATAAAACAAACAACGAACAAAACAAAGCTGGCTTACAAAGTCCTCTTTAGCCTACTCTAAAATAATAGTAATAAAAGTTCAGTTGACAAGAGCCTAATAAGATATTGTTATCAGTCTGAAGAAATACATGGGTTCCTCACTAGCATTAGTCACTGATTGAGAGATTTTTAGCTGCCAACATTTGCAACAAGCAGTCGATAATCATGGTGCATGTTTGTGGTACTTGATGTGCAATTGGCAGTAAGGTATAAAAGTGACCTTTGACTTGAACTAGCATAAAACCCCTTCAAGAAACATAATTGTCGAAGAATAATTATATATTGAGACAAAATTTAAGCTAATTCCGGTGACAAATTTAATGTGAGAGTAGGAAATGTCAAGACTAATAAGTGCTTGCCTTATCAGTCTCCAAAGGATATTGAAAGCGATATCAAGATAACAAAATGGTTATAAGTGTAGCTTCTTGATTTTGCATGAAATCTGCTGAAATGGTCGTCAATGTAGCAATATTTCCAGAATTTTGTTTAGATTTGCTATCTAACTTTGCATCATTTGTCTAATTTTGGTTTCACATTATTTGTTTTACCTAATACTGAGTTTGACAGAAACAGGACTTAAACAGAATCGCTAAAACTAATTTGCGTGAAAACCTAAAATGTGGTAGTAATGCCAAGAAACTATTCATTCCATCTATCATCATTCAAATACTTTTCTCTTCCATTATAAAAATAGAGAGAATTGTATTTTGGCTGACAGTAGGATCTTGATTATTAATAATGGTGCAATACTGGTTGAGAGTTATACTTTGATACCTTAAAATAAAACATATTGATAAAATCATCGTTGGTAGAGGTCGTTTACTTGTCACCGAACATAACTTTGGACCAAGTAGCTAATCTAAGCTAAGCGGTGCTTGTTGGTGCTACTTAGTACAAAGATAAACGTCAAGGGAACAAAATAAACATGAAACTCTTCATCCTATCTATTATTATTCAAACTTTTATCTTTCACATGATAAAACTGGAGAGAATTGTATTTTTGACTGACTCCATATTCTTCATTAATACCAGTTATGCATTATATAACACTGCTGTGCCTTCAAGAACTGAATCCTTAAAGTAATATATATGCTTGAAATCATCATTGCTAGAGCTAGTTTAATTGTCACTGAACATAGCTTTGGATCAAGTAGCCAATGTAATATCAGTGGTGCATGTTGGTGCTACTTAATACAAAGCTAAGCGTCAAGAAAACAAAATGAACATGAAATCAAATTTGTATCTGAAATCCTCAAGAAAATCCAACATGAAAAAGAAGCTTTAGACAATGGAACCGATTTTCTAAACCTTCTTTTCCACTTTTAAGAATAGAAATTGTGCACGAGGACTAATATAAAATAACCTAGCTTAAAAATCCCGAAAAACAATAGAATAAGGAATAAGATATAACTTTAATCGAATAGAATAAAATCACCGCTATATCACCAAACTGCTCTGCAATAGCCCTGTATAGCCGATTCCCTTAGGGCAGGGGTTCTCAAACAGTCCAAGATATGTGAAAGTTTTTTTTTTTATTTTCTAAGGATTTTTTGGGGGAAAGGAGAAAGGAGTAAGGAGAAAGAGATAGTGGAATTATTAAGAGGACGAATAACAGGAATCGAAATTGTTGGCAATTTTAGAATGAAATATAAGAAAAAACTATTGTAAAATTTTTAAAAGGAAAATATATTCCAGAGATTTTGGAAATAACAAAAAACCACATAAAATAAACATGAATTAGAAAAAAGAGGAGGCAGTAGGAACCCAACAGCAATAATTGTAGTAAATAAGGGAAGAATAAAAGGATGATGAACCAAGGGAAGGTAAAAGTAAAGAAAGAATAAATATAAGAATAGGAAAGGTTGGAGAAATAGAGAAAAAAGTGAATAAAGATGGAGGATATCCCATATATATGAATAATATATCACTCACATACTTAAAACTAAAATATTACTGCAAACTGAATCACCTGATAAACCGGAAATGAAAAGTCAATGTTTGAGAACTCCTGCTCTGAAGAAGGTCTTAATCTAAAAGGAAGAAGTAGCAAGAATGACACCGAGTAGGAGCGATGTGTTATTCCTGAAATCATTCATAAACTACGATTGATTAATATTTCAATTATGTAGAGTCAAAGTGAGGTACTACTTGGCTTATTACACCCAAGAGCCCTTCATTAATTCCTTCAATACTTTTCAGGTAAGAATTTTAATCCACAACCAAATAAACAACAAATTAAACTAAGTTGGCTTTTAAAGTTATTTTTCCCTTACTCTCAAATAATAATCATAAAAATTCAGGTGACGAGAACCTAATAAGATATTGTTATCAGTCTTAAGAAATACATGGATTCCTTAGTAGCAGTTGACACAGATTTAGAGGTTTTTAGTTGCCAACATTTGCAACAAGCAGTTGATAATCATGGTGCATGTTTGCGGTACTTGATGTGCAATTGGCAGTATTGAACTAGCTTCAAACCCCTTGAAGAAAAATCATTGTTGAAGAATAATTATAAATTGAGACAATCTTCCAAAACTCCTTTACAAAATTCAATATGAGAGTAGGGAATGTTAAGATTAAGAAACGCTTGCATGGTCTGAGCCTCCAAAGGATATTGAAAGCAATATTAAGATGACAAAATGGTTATTGGTGTAGCGTCTTGATTTTGCTTTAAATCCTTTGAAGTGGTCGTCAATGTAGTAAGATTTCCAGCATTTTGTTTAGATTCGCTGTCTAGCTTCGCATCATGTTGTTAATTCAAGTCGTACATTTTCGTCTTGCCTAATTCGAGATTTGGCAGAAACAGGACTTAAATAGAAGCGCTAAAACTAATTTGCGTGAAAATCTATCATGTGTTAATAATGCAGAAAAATATTCATCCTATCTATCATCATTCAAACACTTTTCTCTTCCATAATTAAAGTAGAGAGAATTGTATTTTGGCTGACAGTAGGATTTTGATTATTAATAATTGTGCAATACTGATGGACCGTTATACTTTGATACCTTACAATAAAACATATGCTTAAAATCATCGTTGGTAGAGCTCGTTCACTTGTCACCGAACATAGCTTTGGATTAAGTAGCTAATGTAATCTCAGTGGTGCATGTTGGTGCTACTTAGTACAAAGCTAAACGTCAAGGGAACAATATAAACATGAAACTCTTCATACTATCTATAATTATTCAAACACTTTTCTCTCACACAATTAAACTGGAGAGAATTGTATTTTTGACTGACTCCATAATCTTCATTACTAACAGTTATGCATTATGCAACACTGCCGTGCCTTCAAGCACTGAATCCTTAAAGTAAAACATATGCTTAAAATCATCACTGCAAGAGCTTGTTTACTTGTCACTGAACCTAAATTTGGATCAAGTAGCTAATGTAATCTAAGTGGGGCATGTTGGTGCTACTTAATACAAAGCTAAACGTCAAAGGAACAAAATAAACATGAAACTCCTCATCCTATCTATAATTATTCAAACACTTTTCTCTCACATAATAAATGCTTAAAATCATCGTTGGTAAAGCTCGTTTACTTGACACCGAACATAGCTTTGGATTAAGTAGCTAATCTAAGCTAGGCGGTGCAAGTTGGTGCTACTTAGTACAAAACTAAGCATCAGGAAAATAAAATAAACATGAAAATAAATTTGTATCTGAAATCCTCAAAAAAATCTAACATGAAAAAGAAGCTTTAGATAATGGAACCGATTTTCTAATCCTTCTCTTCCACTTTTAAGGATAGAAATTGAGCACGAGGACTAATATGAAATAACCTAGCTTAAAAATCCCGAAAAACAGTAAATTAAAGAATAAGATATAACTCTAATCGAATAGAATAAAATCACCGCTATATCACCAAACTGTTCTGCAATAGCCCTGTATAGCCGATTCCCTCGGAGCAGGGGTTCTCAAACAGTCCAAGATGTGTGAAAGTTTTTTTTTGTATTTTCTGATGAATTTTTTGGGGAAAGAAAAAGAGTAAGGAGAAGGAGATAGTGGAATTATTAATAGGACGAATAACAGGAATCGAAATTGTTGGCATTTTTAGAATGAAATATAAGAAAAAACTATTGTAAAATTTTTAAAAGGAAAATATATTCCAGAGATTTTGAAAATAACAAAAACCACATAAAATAAACATGAATTAGAAAAAAGAGGAGGCAGTAGGAACCCAACAACGATAATTGTAGTAAATAAGGGAAGAATAAAAGGATGATAAACCAAGGGAAGGTAAAAGTAAAGAAAGAATAAATATAGGAATAGGAAAGGTTGGAGAAATAGAGAGAGAAAAGTGAATAAAGATGGAGGATATCCCACATATATGAATAATATATCACTCATGTACTTAAAACTGAAATATTACTGCAAACTGAATCACCTGATAAACCAGAAATAAAAAGGTAATGTTTGAGAACTCCTGCTCTGAATAAGGTCTTAATCTAAAAGGAAGAAGTAGCGAGAATGACACCGAGTAGGAACGAAGTCTTATTTCTGAATTTATCCATAAACTACAACTGATTATTACTTCAATTATCTAGAGTCAAAGTGAGGTACTACTTGGATTATTACACTCAAGAGTCCTTCATTCGTTCCTTCACTACTTTTTTATGTAAGAATTTAAATCCACCAAATAAACGACGAATTGAGCAAAGCTAGCTTAAAAAGTTCTTTTTCCTTTACTCTCAAATAGTAGTCTTAAAAGGTCAGTTGACGAAAACCTGATGAGATATTGTTATCAGTCTTAAGAAATACATGGATTCCTTAGTAGCAGTTGACACAGATTTAGAGGTTTTTAGTTGCCAACACTTGCAACAAGCAGTTGATAATCATGGTGCATGTTTGTGGTACTTGATGTTCAATTGGCAGCAAGGTATAAAAGTGACCCTTGACATAAACTAGCTTAAAACCCCTTTAAGAAACATTACTGTTGAAGAATAATTTTATATCAAGATCAATTTTAAGCTCATTCTGGACATAAATTTAATGTGAGAGTAGGAAATGTCAAGACTAATAAACGCTTGCATGATCTGAGTCTCCAAAAGGATATTGAAAGGGATATTAATATGACAAAATGCTTATAAGTATAGCGTCTTGATTTTACATGGAATCTGCTGAAGTGGTCGTCAATGTAGCAAGATTTCCAGTATTTTGTTTAGATTTGGTGTCTAGCTTCCCATCATTTGGTTAATTTGAATTGTGCATTTTCGTCTTGGCTAATACCAGATTTGGCAGAAACAGGACTTAAACGGAATTGCGAAAACTAATTTGCGTGAAAACCTATCATGTGGTAATAATGCAAAGAAACTATTCATCCCATCTATCATCATCCAAACACTTTTCTCTTCCATGATTAAAATAGAGAGAATTGCATTTTGGCCGACAGTTAGATATTGATTACTAAAAATAGTGCAGTACTGACCCGCTATCATGCTTTTCAACCTTAAAATAAAACATGTGCTTAAAATCATTGTTGGTAGAGTTCGTTTACCTGTCGACGAACATAGCTTTGGATTAAGTAGCTAATCTAAGCTAGGCGGTGCATGTTGGTGCTACCTAATACAAAGCTAAGCGTCAAGAAAACAAAATAAACATGAAACTCTTCATCCTATCTATTACTATTCAAACACTTATCTCTCATATAATAAAACTGGAGAGAATTGCATTTTTGACTGACTCCACATTCTTCATTACTAACAGTTATTCATTATGCAACACTGCCATGCCTTCAAGCACTGAATCCTTAAAGTAATACATATGCTTAAAATTATCATTGCTAGAGCTTGTTTACTTGTCACTGAACATAACTTTGGATCAAGTAGCTAATGTAATCTAAGTTGGGTATGTTGGTGCTACTTAGTACAAAGCTAAACGTCAAAGGAGCAAAATAAACATGAAATTAAATTTGAATCTGAAATCCAAATTTGTATCTGAAATCCTCAAGAAAATACAACAAGAAAAAGAAGCTTTAGATAATGGAACCGATTTTCTAATCCTTCTCTTCCACTTTTAAGTATAGAAATTGAGCACGAGGACTAATATAATCTAACCTAGCTTAAAGATCACAAAAACAAGAGAATAAGGCATAAGATATAACCCTAATTGAATAGAATATAATCACCGCTATATCACTAAACTGCTCTGCAATAGCCCTGTATAGCCGATTCCCTTAGAGCAGGGGTTCTCAAACAGTCCAAGATATGTGAATGTTTTTTTTGTATTTTCTGAGTATTTTTGTGGGGAAAGGAAAAGAAAGAGTAAGGAGGAAGAGGTAGTGGAATTAGTAATAGAACGAATAACAGGAATCAAAGTTGTTTGTATTTTTAGAATAAAATACAAGCAAAAAAAAAAACCCTTTGTAAAAATTAAAAAGAAAATATATTCCGTATACTTTGTCAATAACAAGAATTCACAAAAAAGGAACATGAATCAGAAAGAAGAAGAGGTATTAGGACTGCAACTGCGATAATTGTGGTAAATAGGGGAAAAATAATATGATGGTGAACCAATCGAGAGTAAAAGCAAAGAAGGAATAAAGATAAGAATAGGGAAAGGTTGGAGAAATAGAGAGGGAAAAATGAATAAAGAAGGAAGATATTCCACATATATGAATAATATATCACTCATGTACTTAAAACTAAAATATTACTGCAAACTGTATCAACTGATAAACCGGAAATAAAAAGTCAATGTTTGAGAACTCCTGCTCTGAATAAGGTCTTAATCTAAAAGGAAGAAGTAGCAAGAATGACACCGAGTAGGAGCGATGTGTTATTCCTGAAGTCATTCATAAACTACGATTGATTAATATTTCAATTATGTAGAGTCAAAGTGAGGTACTACTTGGCTTATTACATCCAAGAGCCCTTCATTAATTCCTTCAATACTTTTCAGGTAAGAATTTTAATCCACAACCAAATAAACAACAAATTAAACTAAGTTGGCTTTTAAAGTTATTTTTCCCTTACTCTCAAATAATAATCATAAAAATTCAGGTGACGAGAACCTAATAAGATATTGTTATCAGTCTTAAGAAATACATGGATTCCTTAGTAGCAGTTGACACAGATTTAGAGGTTTTTAGTTGCCAACATTTGCAATAAGCAGTTGATAATCATGGTGCATGTTTGCGGTACTTGATGTGCAATTGGCAGTATTGAACTAGCGTAAAACCTCTTCAATAAACATCATTGTTGAAGAATAATCATAAATTGAGACAATCTTCCAAAACTCCTTTACAAAATTCAATATGAGAGTAGGGAATGTTAAGATTAAGAAACGCTTGCATGGTCTGAGCCTCCAAAGGATATTGAAAGCAATATTAAGATGACAAAATGGTTATTGGTGTAGCGTCTTGATTTTGCTTTAAATCCTTTGAAGTGGTCGTCAATGTAGTAAGATTTCCAGCATTTTGTTTAGATTCGCTGTCTAGCTTCGCATCATGTTGTTAATTCAAGTCGTACATTTTCGTCTTGCCTAATTCGAGATTTGGCAGAAACAAGACTTAAATAGAAGCGCTAAAACTAATTTGCGTGAAAATCTATCATGTGTTAATAATGCAGAAAATATTCATCCTATCTATCATCATTCAAACACTTTTCTCTTCCATAATTAAAGTAGAGAGAATTGTATTTTGGCTGACAGTAGGATCTTGATTATTAATAATTGTGCAATAATGATGGACCGTTATACTTTGATACCTTACAATAAAACATATGCTTAAAATCATCGTTGGTAGAGCTCGTTCACTTGTCACCGAACATAGCTTTGGATTAAGTAGCTAATGTAATCTCAGTGGTGCATGTTGGTGCTACTTAGTACAAAGCTAAACGTCAAGGGAACAATATAAACATGAAACTCTTCATACTATCTATAATTATTCAAACACTTTTCTCTCACACAATTAAACTGGAGAGAATTGTATTTTTGACTGACTCCATAATCTTCATTACTAACAGTTATGCATTATGCAACACCGCCGTGCCTTCAAGCACTGAATCCTTAAAGTAAAACATATGCTTAAAATCATCACTGCAAGAGCTTGTTTACTTGTCACTGAACCTAAATTTGGATCAAGTAGCTAATGTAATCTAAGTGGGGCATGTTGGTGCTACTTAATACAAAGCTAAACGTCAAAGGAACAAAATAAACATGAAACTCTTCATCCTATCTATAATTATTCAAACACTTTTCTCTCACATAATAAATGCTTAAAATCATCGTTGGTAAAGCTCGTTTACTTGACACCGAACATAGCTTTGGATTAAGTAGCTAATCTAAGCTAGGCGGTGCAAGTTGGTGCTACTTAGTACAAAACTAAGCATCAGGAAAACAAAATAAACATGAAAATAAATTTGTATCTGAAATCCTCAAAAAAATCTAACATGAAAAAGAAGCTTTAGATAATGGAACCGATTTTCTAATCCTTCTCTTCCACTTTTAAGTATAGAAATTGAGCACGAGGACTAATATAATCTAACCTAGCTTAAAGATCACAAAAACAAGAGAATAAGGCATAAGATATAACCCTAATTGAATAGAATATAATCACCGCTATATCACTAAACTGCTCTGCAATAGCCCTGTATAGCCGATTCCCTTAGAGCAGGGGTTCTCAAACAGTCCAAGATATGTGTAAGTTTTTTTTTTCTTTTTTTTTGTGTGTATTTTCTGAGGATTTATTGGGGGAAAGGAAAAGAGTAAGGAGAAAAAGGTTCTGGAATTAGTGATACGATGAATAGAAGAAATCGAAGTTGTTTACATTTTTAGAATAAAAAATAAGAAAAAAAAAACTATTGTGAAAATTTAAAAAGAAATATTTCGTATAATTTGAAAATAACGAAAATCCACAGAAAAGGTACACGAATCAGAAAGAAGAGGAGGCAGTAGGAATACAACTGCGATAATTGTGGTAAATAAGGGAAAAATAAGATGATGATGAACCAAGGGAAGGTAAATGTAAAGAAAGAATAAATATAGGAAGAGGAAAGGTTGGAGAAATAGAGAGAGAAAAGTGAATAAAGAAGGAAGATATTCCACATATATGAATAAGATATCCCTCATGTACTTAAAACTAAAATATAACAGCAAAATGAATCAACTGATAAACAAGAGATGAAAAGTCAATGTTTGAGAACTCCTGCTCTGAATAAGGTCTTAATCTAAAAGGAAGAAGTAGCGAGAATGACACCGAGTAGGAACGAAGTCTTATTTCTGAATTTATCCATAAACTACAACTGATTATTACTTCAATTATCTAGAGTCAAAGTGAGGTACTACTTGGATTATTACACTCAAGAGTCCTTCATTCGTATCTTTAATACTTATTTATCTAAGAATTTAAATCCACCAAATAAACAACGAATTGGACAAAGCTGGCTTACAAAGTTCTTTTTCCTTTACTCTCAAATAGTAGTCTTAAAAGTTCAGTTGACGAGAACCTGATGAAATCGTTATCAGTCATAAGAAATACATGAATTCCTTACTAGCAGTTGACACAGATTTAGAGGTTTTTAGTTGCCAACATTTGTAACAAGCAGTTGATAATCATGGTGCATGTTTGTGGTACTTGATGTTCAATTGGCAGTAAGGTATAAAAGTGACCTATGACTTGAACTAGCGTAAAACCTCTTCAAGAAACATCATTGTTGAAGAATACTTCCAAATTGAGACAATCTTCCAAAACTCCTTTACCAAATTTAATGTGAGAGAAGGAAATGTGAAGACTAATAAACGCTTGCATGATCAGAGTCTCCAAAAGAAATTGAAAGTGATATTAAAGTAACAAAATGCCTATTGGTGTAGATTCTTGATTTTGCATGAAATCTGCTGAAGTGGTCGTCAATGTAGCAAGATTTTTACCATTTGTTTAGATTCACTCTCTAACTTCGCATCATGTGGTCAATTTGAGTTGTACATTTTCGTCTTGCCTAATACCAGATTTGGCAGAAACAGGACTTAAACAGAATTGCGAAAACTAATTTGCGTGAAAACCTATCATGTGGTAATAATGCAAAGATACTATTCATCCCATCTATCATCTTCCAAACACTTTTCTCTTTCATAATTAAAATAAAGAGAATTGCATTTTGGTTGACAGTTAGATATTGATTACTAATAATAGTGCAGTACTGACGTGCTATCATGCTTTTAAACCTTATAATAAAACATATGGATAAAATCATCGTTGGTAGAGCTCGTTTACTTGTCACCGAACATAGCTTTGGATTAAGTAGCTAAATAAGCTAAGCGGTGCATGTTGGTGCTACTTAGTACAAAGCTAAGCGTCAATTGTACAAAAATAAACATGAAACTCTTCATCCTATCTATTATTATTCAAACACTTTTCTCTCACATAATAAAACTGTAGAGAATTGTATTTTCGACTGACTTCATATTCCTCATTACTAACAGTTATGCATTATGCAACACTGCCGTGCCTTCAAGCACTGAATCCTTAAAGTAAAACATATGCTTAAAATCATCACTGCAAGAGCTTGTTTACTTGTCACTGAACATAGCTTTGGATCAAGTAGCCAATGTAATATCAGTGGTGCATGTTGGTGCTACTTAATACAAAGCTAAACGTTAAGAAAACAAAATAAACATTAAAATAAATTTGTATCTGAAATCCTCAAGAAAATCCAACATGAAAAAGAAGCTTTAGACAATGGAACCGATTTTCTAATCCTTCTCTTCCACTTTTAAGGATGGAAATTGAGCACGAGGACTAATATAATCTAACCTAGCTCAAAGATCACGAAAAACGAGAGAATAATGAATAAGATATAACCCTAATCGAATAGTATATAATCACCGCTATATCACCAAACTGCTCTGCAATAGCCCTGTATAGCCGATTCCCTTAGGGCAGGGGTTCTCAAACAGTCCAAGATATGTGAAAGTTTTTTTTTGCTTCCTTGTATTTTCTGAGGATTTATTGGGAAAGGAAAAAGAGTAAGAAGAAAGAGGTAATGGAATTAGTAATAGGATGAATAACAGGAATCGAAGTTCTTTGCATTTTTAGAATGAAATATTAGAAAAAAAACTATTGTAAAAATTTAAAAAAGAAAATATATTCCGTATAATTTGAAAAGTAACGAAAATCCACAGAAAAGGAACATGAATCAGAAAGAAGAGGAGGCAGTAGGAATACAACTGCGATAATTGTGGTAAATAAGGGGAGACTATGATGATGATGAACGAAGCGAGGGTAAAAGTAAAGAAGGAATAAAGATAAGAATAGGAAAGGCTGGAGAAATAGAGAGGGAAAAATTAATAAAGAAGGAAGATATTCCACATATATGAATAATATATCACTCATGTACTTAATACTAAAATATTACTGCAAACTGAATCAACTGATAAACCGGAAATAAAAAGTCAATGTTTGAGAACTCCTGCTCTGAATAAGGTCTTAATCTAAAAGGAAGAAGTAGCAAGAATGACACCGAGTAGGTGCGATGTGTTATTCCTGAAGTCATTCATAAACTACCACTGATTATTACTTCAATTATCTAGGGGCAAAGTGAGGTACTACTTGGCTTATTACACTCAAGAGCCCTTCATTAATTCCTTCAATACTTTCCAGGTAAGAATTTTAATCCACAACCAAATAAACAACAAATTAAACTAAGCTGGCTTTTAAAGTTATTTTTCCCTTACTCTCAAATAATAATCATAAAAATGCAGGTGACGAGAACCTAATAGGATATTGTTATCAGTCATAAGAAATACATGGATTCATGATTAGCAGTAGTCACAGATTTAGAGGTTTTTAGTTGCCAATATTTGCAACAAGCAGTTGATAATCATGGTGCATGTTTGTGGTACTTGATTGGCAGCAAGGTATAAAAGTGACCCTTGACTTGAACTAGCATAAAACCCCTTCAAGAAACATCACTGTTAAAGAATAATTATAAATTGAGACAATCTTCCAGAACTCCTTTAAAACACTTAATATGAGAGTAGAAAATGTCAAGACTAATAAACGCTTGCATGATCAGAGTCTCCAAAGGATATTGAAAGGGATATTAATATGACAAAATGCTTATAAGTATAGCGTCTTGATTTTACATGGAATCTGCTGAAGTGGTCTTTAGTGTAGCAAGATTTCCTGTATTTTGTTCAGATTTGCTGTCTAGCTTCCCATCATTTGGTTAATTTGAGTTGTGCATTTTCGTCTTGGCTAATACCAGATTTGGCAGAAACAGGACTTAAACAGAAGTGCAAAAACTAATTTGCGTGAAAACCTATCATGTGGTAATAATGCAAAGAAAATAATCGTCCCATCTATCATCATTCAAACACTTTTCTCTTCCATAATCTAAATAGAGAGAATTGTATTTTGGCTGACAGTTAGATATTGATTACTAATACAGTAATAGTGCAGTACTGACGTGCCATCATGCTTTTAAACCTTAAAGTAAAACATATGCCCAAAATCATCGTTGGTAGAGCTCGTTTACTTGTCACCGAACATAGCTTTGGATCAAGTAGCTAATGTAATTCTCAGTGGTGCATATTGGTGCTACTTAGTACAAAGCTAAACGTCAAGGGAACAAAATAAATAAGAAATCTCCATCCACTTTTCTCTCACATAATAAAACTATAGAGAATAGTATTTTTGACTGACTCCATCCTCTTGATTACTAACAATTTGCAATATGCAACACTGCCGTGCCTTCAAGCACTAAAACCTTACAGTAAAACGTATGCTTAAAATCATCATTGCTTGAGCTATTTTACTTTTCACTGAACATAGCTTTGGATCAAGTAGCTAATCTAATTTAAGTGGAGCATGTTGGGGCTACTTAGTACAAAGCTAAACGTCAAGGTAACAAAATAAATATGAAAACAATTTTGTATCCGTATCCCCCAATAAAAAACAACATGATAAAACACCATTCAATTATTTTTATAATGCAATGTGAGATAGTTCAATTTTAGCTAGCTTATGCCAAGTTATAATTGAATCTTTAAAGAAAGGTGTCAGCGCCTAAATAAGCCTACTGGTGTTCTCTGAAGCACTAAACATTTTGATTATGTAGGTTTCACCTTGGTACATGTAATACAAGCTATATCTCACTTTTAGTTTATGTCATTTAGCTAATCACTAAATTGAAAGTGATAATTTACACTAATTTTCAAAGCTTTGTATTGCCTAATTGAAGGATAAAGGACAAATTATTGAGAGCCATTAAAACAATTGACACATATGATAAAAATAACACAAAGAGCAAATTCCTTAAAATTACTGTATATTTTACAATCCCTGAGTGCCATTAGAGTCAGGGTTTTCAAACATCGAGTGATCTCGAATTTTTTTTTAATTTTTCGATTTTTCATATAGAAGGAAGAGATTTAGCAAGAAAGATAGCCTAGCAAGTCAGAGAACGACATAAAAGAATAAAGGAAATATGAACAAATGAAGTAAGTGGAAAAAATGTATCATACATGTGAATCTTTAATTATATTACCAATGTTATTCTTAAAATCTAAAATAGCTCTGATAATTGACTTAAATGATTTAATCGGACATTTAAAGTAGATGTCTGAAAACCCCTTCTCTGAAAAAGGCCTTTATTCATAAGTAAGGAATAGAGAGTAAAACCGAAGTTTTGCTCAAACAGCTAAAGCAAAATAAGGTGCAAGAGGTCGTCGTCAAACCCGTGGGAACCTTCCGATCCTTCATAAATCAGAATTAAAAAGTTCAATGGGTAATTGTCATGTTTTTTGTTACCTTACATCACTTTAGAGATCAATTAAAAAAAGAAAGTTCCTGAGGTAGGTTAAAATACCGTGAGTACCAACTTTCCCTTTCAGAATTTGATTTAAGAGAAAGTAGGTACCAAAGGTCTTAAGTTTTCCTGAGCTTTCTTTCCTTTCTTAATGCCGTTTAAGGAAAACTTAAGCTTCATTACTAATTACAAAAGGTATTTTTTCTAACAGTGAATAATATGATCTCTCCCTTTTTTCCTAGATTATAGTGAAGTTTATTCAGAGAGAGAGAGAGAGAGAGAGAGAGAGAGAGAGAGAGAGAGAGAGAGAGAGAGACCCAAAATAATTTTTCAATGTCCTTCAAAACACATCCGCGTATTTTAGGCATGACTCTCTAAAGACACATGCCCATAAAATAACAGACATTTCTTCCGTAGGATATTATGATGCAAATGCTAAATTTAGTAGATGGGGCTATTTCCAACGGACTAAATAATCGAAAAACTGAGAACTTGGTAATCATACAACCCTATTAGAAAACAAAATACCTTATATTCTCTATTCACATACCAGCCACAAAGGCGCGCATGAATAAGAGTCCAATATATCACAACTTGTCGACAAAAGTATCCGGGTGCGTGACCATCGGCATACTTGAACTTAGGTCTATATTTACACTCTTAATCCTAATAAACCCATTGATCATCGTGGTTCCCGTGCATATGCAGTATGCTCATGCAATCACAAGGTTAAGTGTATGTCAACTTTAAAAAAAATGTATAATAATAAAATATTAATAAT
This sequence comes from Palaemon carinicauda, assembly GCF_036898095.1. Taxonomy (NCBI): domain Eukaryota; kingdom Metazoa; phylum Arthropoda; class Malacostraca; order Decapoda; family Palaemonidae; genus Palaemon; species Palaemon carinicauda. The sequence continues at coordinate 71,163,327 of NC_090739.1, forward strand.
AATAGAAATAATAATAATAATAATAATAATAATAATAATAATAATAATAATAATAAAGATATAAATAATAATAATAATAATAATAATGATCATTATAATAATAATAACAATAATAATGATAATAATAAAAAAAAAAAATAATAATAATAATAATAATAATAATAATAATGCCAACGTCTAATGAATTAGGGCTTAAACAAATCAATCTTAATTTTTGGACATCTATAAATGAAGCCGATGGGAGATTAAAAGTAACTAAATGGGTAACCAATTAAATGGAAATAAATGGAACAAATGAATCAGTGCAATATATCTATATATATATAATTACCGTATAAAGAGATCTTTTGAAAATTAATTAGGCAAATTCAACGACCCACGGTTAATGCGAAGGTCTTAGATGAATTCTAGCCAAGGCATTAGTAGCAACTATATGAATAGAGTTACTAAATACATTACTAATTTAACACTGAGCTAGTTACTTTATGAATAGTACGTGACTAATAATAATGATTAAGATAATAATATTAATAATGCTGAAGATGATACTGGTAATAATAATAATAATAATAATAATAATAATAATAATAATAATAATAATAATAATAATAATAATAATAATAATAATAATAATAATAATAATAATAGTTTTAATTGTGTAGATACGAGGCATTCGTGGTATATTAACTTCTAAATAACAAACTGGCCAAATTTTAAAGAGTTCAGTAAATTTTAAGAATAGCTAACGTACAATTAATCAAAAATTGACACGAGATATGCGCACTAAGGAAAAAAAAAATGTAAGCGAGGTTTTTGTTAGTGCGCGTGAACTATTCCTACCGCTACCGCCCCAAAAAGCCTATTAGTTCAAGTTAGTAAAAAAAAAAAAAAAAAAAAAAAGGGACAGCTTCTTGATCATTTGAACCTGAATTCAAATTACGAATCTTTAAGGGCCTGCCATTGTAACGACAATATTCCATTAATAGAAATGCCGCGTATTCAGACTTATGAATCCGTAACATATGGAACCCATTCGTAAATAGCCCGAGGGATTGGGAGAAATTTAAGAGTAAATTTTGATTGATACCTAAAAAAAATCTTTCTCGAATCTTCAATGTTAAAGTGAGATGTTGGTGAAAGCTGAGGTTAGATATAAGACTTTGTTTACGAGTTAAGCATAAAAAGATGAATTTTGAGAACAGAAGAGATACACTAATGCCTAATAAAAAAAGGGATAATATTTACGACAATATACTAAATATACACATTCCAATTGAGGGACTAAAAGTGCTAAACCTTATTTCAGAGTTTTAGCTCTGGGAAAAAAGGGGCGTAGCTCAAAAGATAATTTCAAACCGAGCCAAAGATGTGATAATTACCCCAATCAAGTTGTAGTCATGAAAATATTAGATTTAAAACTTTAATTACACTAAATTTTCTTCAAAATGAAAAAAAGTAATAAATAGTTTATCTATCAATTTAGGATTCAGCTTCGAACATGCGCGGAAAATGTTGAATAAAATTTGTACACGATACGAAACAGTGGTGGAAATCAAAATGAAACTAAGTAATTTTATTGCAATAAACACTGATTTCAAATGGATCATCATCCAATCAAAGTAAAACCTTCTATTTATGCAAATGAAGGATGTTAAGCTTTTAAATCTAAACGGTTATTTCTGTCCTGAAATCATGAGTAATTCTCTTGCGTGAATATATAATTTATTAGGTCAAATCATTAACTATAAGTCTGGTAATTTTTAAATTTACGGTGTTCATTTACTGCAATCCCTCGGGCTTTATATTTCATGGTCAAATTTGAGAAGAAATATCCCGGTAAAAGTATTAATAATGTTAATATTTCAAACTAGGTGATCAATCACTTCTTGAATCACCAATCATATCCCTTGCCCACCACCACCCACCACCCACCCTCCACCCTTTCACATCAAACTACTTGGATTATAAGAGCATCTTGCTCATAACAAAGCACCCTGAGGAACTTGAAGAAAGCGCATCTAAGCAGCCTTTTGCTTTAGATGGCAGAACATATAAAGATGTTGCCATGAGACAACACAGCAGAGCAGTTATTTAATAATATGTTTCCCTAAAAATACGTCCTGTACAAAAAACGCGAGGATCCTCCGAGTAGAGTTCCTACGACCATGCCACACACACTGTATGGGCGAGTTCAGGGTCTACAGAACACAGTTATAGATATTCTATAGACCTTGAGCTAGCCAACAGTCTGTACATACCACCCTCCAATATACCCGTATATAATGTTACCCGAACGACCTCATTACGTAAAAGGCTATCAGGTACATTTCCTATCTAAGCTAATATATAACTCTATTCAACAATACAAAATAAAAAGACAAGAATTTTTTTTTTTTTGGCATTTGGATATCAAGAAGGTTATGGCGCTAGATAAGAATTAACAGTGATTAGTAATGTACCTATTTTATCGATCATTCTTTTTTCCTGTGTTTTAAACATTCTTTACGTCATCGATTATTTGTTATCAAAATATTAGAAGTACCACTCAATTGTTTACCAATGCTAAAAATCATAGTAAAATCGTAGCCACTGTTAATAAATTGCTATCATTTGTAGCTGTGATTTAAAACGACTTCTGCTTTAAAACAAATTATACATATTTTTTTCTTATAAATTTGTTTACTATGTTATTCACATCAGCTCCGTAGGAAAATTATCAACACTTCCTTATTATAAAGAGACTAAATCTATGTTTGAAAAATACTAATTCCATGATATCACTTACCTTACTCTGCACAAAATTCCGTTTTTATGTTCCTCCTTTGGTGATGTAGATGTTATTTTCCTGATTATGCTCCTCCTGTTGATCAACACTTATATCTTTCTAATTTATACACTAACATTCATGCAATAAAACCTGCAAGGGAAAAATTAGTCACCTCTGTTTGGAAGAATTAAAAGTAAATGATGAGGCAAAATATCCCAGAAGATTAAGCTAAAACCATTCCAGTATTTTGGGTAAATTGATCAGAAAAAGAAAGGTTCATCTGTCGTTTTCACCAAAAATGTTATCTATAAATCTATTTGAAGAGAATTTACGCGTTTAAAAATAATAAAAATAATGCTTTTGTGCTACGGTGATGATTTCAGTTGGATATCTTAGATAGCATCGTAAATCGTATGAGAAAAACTATCAAATATCATCATTTAAAAATCGATTTTGAAACCGTTTTATTAACTTATTAATTTAAGAAAATGGAATTATTCAATATCTCAGAAGCTTCAAGATGTTATAAATATTCAAAGAGGCTTTGTGATAGATATCGTTATTTGTGAGTTTAACTTCCTTTACCAAGTTGATAGATTCCTTTAACAATGATTCCCCGTGATTCAGCACATGAATGCAGGCATATAAGTGTATGGGTGCATTTATGTACATACATTTATATCTACATGTACTAAAGAGACAGGTCATTATACAATTACTTTATCTAGTAGGTAAGATTCTCTAGGGACTGTTTGGCCAGTGAAAACTCTACAGATTTACTATAAGAGGCGAACTATAGGCCTATTGTTTCAATAAGATATCTCTTAGACGGTTTCAATCAATAATGAATAAGCAAACGCATATCAACAATCTTTTACTAGCACTATGGGATTTTGATGCCTCTCTCCAATCCATTAGTTTTTGGTACGTAAAGGAATTTTCTGACTTCATGTAACGTATCATCTAATTTACCCAACATGCCCAGAAAAATATAACATGCATATCTTAACACACTACACACACATTCACTAAACAAGCGCACACTTTGCTCTAAAGTTAATCTGAACAAATACTTTTTTTTTTTTTTTTTTTTTTTACTTTAGAATTTATTTTTATTATAGAAAATATAGTTTACAACTATTACTTTGTTCATTATTGATCACTAGTATTGTATCAAGATTAACTTTAGAATTAATTTCTTTCTTTTTTTTTTGTATTTTTTTTGTATTCCTGTTATGATAGAGACACCTTATGAAGAATGAATATCGTTGTTGCTTTCGTACATTACCATCTCCTCGCAACAAGACAACAATCTTTGATTACTCTTCTAGAGGAGAGGATGGCATTGAACTGAATAAATGACGAGGATTGAGTCCTCCTTGAAGACGGTGTCACACAAGGAAATTCTTCGCTTCTTCTCACTGGACTCGCAAAATATCCAGAGGAGAATCAGTCAAAGGATGTTGATTTACTTTCTTGAAAAAGAAGCTCCTTTCTTTTTTATTTGCCAGAAAAATTATACGAAAGATTGACCAATTCATTTTAAAAATTTGCAAAAATCTATATGATACTTTGGTGGTAACAAAGCTATGAAGTGATATATGGTGTGGGAGTATTGGTCATCCTAATATCGTTCTTTTAATTAATGACCGTTTGTAAATGAATTATTTTAGACATACACCTAGTTGATTTCAGTGTGATGATCAAGTCTACATAAAAACAGTAATGGTTCTATGTGAATGATACTCAAAAGCTAATTATATTCACGAAAATGATTAATACAAAGCTCATTACCCATAAAAGTATCTTCTGAAGGAAGTTGACGCGCGTTTACGGAAGGAAGCAACTCAAATAGCGTGACAAAACTGTCATATTATTCATTGTCTTACTTAGATGCTGAAAGAGGTTACTTGTATGACTCCGTCTTACAAAATACAATAGAGATATGAAACTTGAACCTTAAACTTAGAAAGCTAAGAACCAGTCAACATCATCTTAAACTAAGTTTGCCAAAATTCTCCAGTCGCAATAATATATGATGTTTTCACACAATTCATTCTCGCTCTCTTGAGATGCAACCACATAAGCAATAACCAAAATGGAGTTTTCCATTTCGACAACATTTCATTCTCACTCTCAACATAATAAGACACTTGTGCGCAGAAACAACAAGAAAACAACACATTTCAAAGAAACACATCGCACAACCTATGAGTTTGCAGAGTTAAGAAGAAATAGGTATTGGAATGGCTGAAGTTTCTCAGATATTTGCGTGCTATGTACACAAATCAATGACACGAAGGGTTTACTCTTCTCATTCAAGACAGTCTCTCCTGAAAACCTATGAGGCAAAGCTAATGCCCATATTTCTTATTAAAAAAGCTTATTGATTAGTGAAAATGCCCATAAATAATCTAATGACTTACATTTAAATATAACCCTCTTAAGTTGCCTTATATTTTAACAAGAATCTCCTGTCTTGAGATGAGAACTAACTAAAACTAATAACGATAAACTTAACATAACATAATGTTGAATAAAAAAGTATGATAAAATAATCTAAGGATATTATAAAAAGGCATCCAGTGAATCTCCCGCACGATATCCTCCTCTTGAATTATTGAACTAATTCTGAATCTTTCGTCCATTTTTCCCCTTTTCTCACTTAACTCTTTTCCCTCGTTATCGATGACACCTTCTTTCTACCAGTATATTATCACTGCACTTCGATGTCTGCTGCGTTCTGCTTGTAGTAGATCTTCAAATTTCATCAATTGTTGGTCTGCTTGTTATCACTTCTGGACTATCACTTTAGCACAAAGAAATTTATAGTAAGATCTTTCCGATGACACATGGTTCTTTTATATTATTAGCACATATCTTGATGAGGGCGTCCTTGAAGTTCGTTTGTTTCAGTTTTTTTAGCATTTGGTTCTGATGATGCAGGATTAGACCGTAGAATCAAAAACCTCCTTGTCAACGTAGCCCGTTAGTTGTCCAATCAGTGGGAACAGCGACTAGAGAGTTATTGGTTGTGTCTCTTATCCTCACAATGGGGAATTTTATGCTTCCCGAAATCTTTACAGAGGTGGCTCTTGTAGTAGGCTCATCTTGTTGATTAATTTTGGTAGGGAACATTTTTTTTTTTTTTTCAGCAAATTTCCCCGGGCCTCCGGTCGTCGGATGGCAGCTAGTCTCTCCGCAGAGTCAAGACAAGATATCTGCAGGATCGCAAATTACACATATTATACGTATGCGTCTGTCACTTACTGGTCTTTATTTATTTTTTTTTTTTGTCATGGGAGGGCAAGAAAGCAAAGACTCCCAGGTCAAAATCTAACAGTAAGGCAGTCTCACACAGTATTGTTGCTCTGCAATGAGTAACAGAGCAATTACTATTTCATCGTCAACACGACATCTTTCTCTACACACACATATACAGTATATATATATATATATATATATATATATATATATATATACATACATATATATATATATATATATATATATATATATATATATATATATTTATATATATATACATATTTATATATATATATATATATATATATATATGTATATACATATACATATGTATACATACATGCATATATATTTATATATATAAATATACATATATATATATATATATATATATATATATATATATATATATACATATATATTCATATATGTGTGTGTGTATGTATGTATGTGCTATGTGAACATGTGTATACTTTCCTTATATCTAAATTACTGTTAGTAGTTAGGTTATGGCACTTGGTACCGGAAGAAGTAATGGTTGTTAATTATTGTGGCATCTATTGCCGACATAGTTAGTATGAAGAGGTTGAAGTTTCCGTGCGTAAGAGTTAGCTACGGGGTTAGAAGTAATGAAGATCCCGGATGCCCTCAGCAAAGAGTTTCCTGACTTATAACAATCACTGGCACTTTTCAGAACAGTTCCCTTCCACCCACAGTTAGTCTACATCATTTTCACTTGTATGCCTTTGGTAGTAGGCAGAGGGCGATCGAATGGCCTTAAGGAACTGTTTTTTCATAGAAGCCCCTGTATTGCTCACCCTCTCCGAGAGGCAACTCCAGAGGCTTTTGTTGGGAGCTGGTCTTCCTTCAAGCAGGCGCTTCTTGCACCTGCTGCAGAGCCACACCTGGATGTAGGCTCTGTCGCATCGCGTGCAGCGGACTGACTTGGGGAAAACTGCTCTTCCAGTATTTTTCTTAATCATTTTTGCTACAGTTGTAGGAGAACTACTGAAGCATAATCTAAAGGGAAAAGAAATCAGAAGAGTGTGTAAGATATAAAGGGAATCTCTACATTAGAATGTGAAGAAAGTGTAAAACAAGCGTGATTAAAGTAGCAAAACCAAGGTCAAATGTTAACTAAATGTAACAAAAAGCTTATATACTGCATTGCTATAAATAATTGAAATCTAAAGTTGCTAGTTAGCAGAAATGTTAAATGAAATGAAATTAACTAAGTATTATTAGGATTTATTTTTCAAAGTAAAATCATTCAAAATTACTAGAGCTATTATCTGAGAAAAGTAGCATAAGAAATTGTAAAATAATAAAAAAGTGCATTGAAAAAAATCATAACAATGTTAATGTTAAGCCAAATACATCATTCAGAAACTTGTGTTTAAGAAAAAAAAAATCATATTTTTAAAAAGAGCAGTAAAATGAAAGAAACCTTAATAGCTAAACCAAACACACAGGAAGAAATTATCTGTAACCTAACTGTAAAAGAAAGATTTATCAAATTAAAGATAATCAAACTCAAAAGTTACAAAATGAAAGTATATAACAAAAAGGAAACAGGAAAACGTGCGTGGTTATTAGAATATATACGAGAAATCAACAGAGATTATTGTTTCCCAGGAGTTAGCAATGTTAAAATGAAAAGAAATTCCTTCACCTTTATTGAATATATCTAAATGATTCAGCATTCTAAACTTCATCAATAATTCAAACTATATAATGACGGAGAGTTTTAAATCTACTGATTTCTCGTCGACTCTAATACCATGCCGTCCGAAAACAGACCTTAAGAAGAATTAGCTCATCTATTCTTGAGATAATTTTCGCATGTGTGATACCTCTACTGTCATAATCTACTTCTACCGTCAAGTCTCTTGATCATGTCTTGAGATTATTTTCTAACGTGTGGTACCTCTACTGTCATACTCTACTTCTACCAGAAAGTCTTTTGATCATGTCTGTCCGTGTCGTCCTTGGGAAGTTTTCTCTTTGTCATAATATAGGGTGGTAAAAGTTCCAGGATGCGCTCAATGTCGAGATCGATTTCCACGTAACGAATGTAGTATATCCAGTTTTTTTATGTATTACTCTTATGGTATGCTGAGATCTTCATTCTTCAAGTGCTTAATTCTAATCTAATATTGACCTATAATTTTCATCTGGGATATCTTGTTATATGTCAGTAGACCACAACTTACGATTCTTTTTGACTAGACGACTTATTTATATACGAGGAGAGACAGTTAATATGTGAATGAAATTATAAATGACTTTTGATAATTAATAGTAATTTTGATATGAAATTTTCTATAAATTGTACATAGTCCTCTCAAACGAAAATTTCAGAAAACAATTGATTTATCTGCTACGTTATTTGAATATATCAAAGTAAACATATATACGTTTAGAAAAAAACTGATACAAGTATTTACACATTTAAAAAGAAATTATATTAATTAATCAATACAAAAATGAATTAAATCATGTTTTCTAAATTCAAACTAGCTATACAGTCTTCGCTAATGGGATCTTTTTTGGTAAAATTTTAAAGATATATCAAATATACCAAGTAAATTTCGTTTCTATGAAGCATAATAAAGATAATAAGGGGATTTTGGTATTTTATAAGTATCAGTATTATTTATTATGACCATTGCACTACAAATTATACTTATTTAGAGATCATTCAGCCATAAATAAAATAATTTCTTATTTTAGAAATATGTCGTTGGTGTCTCTTTTAAAGATGTTTTGAGAGAGAGATACAAATACAGAATATTTCTTGTGCTCGGATATATATATATATATATATATATATATATATATATATATATATATATATATATATATATATATATATACGGAGGACACAACTGTTTCATTACACTCAATACTACCTATATCTTCAAAAGGGGAAAACCCCTTCACACCTCCGTTGTTGCACTGCAAAACCGACGGAGAAATTGCAACACCATTTAGACGTCAATGGCAATAAGCCAACTTGAAATTACAGGGCCGGTCGCCCCACCGAATTTAACGTTCGATCGAACCGAAAACCCCAGACGGAGCTTAAGCTATTATGTTGGCAATCCCTTCCTCGCAAGTGACTAGAGTTCTTGGAGGAGTCATTCAGGCTATTTACTGTCTTTTTAATAAAGGAGGACAGGCTGCAGAAGGGAGGGTGGTGTTGCACCCTCAATTTACTATTGGAGGCAAGGACAGTGGCGAGGACACTAAAAACAAAGAGGTCAGAAACAGACAGCACTAAAGACAAGGAAAGACATAACGATTATTGGCTAACTGGGAGGACGTGAAATGATTGTGAGGACAGGTTACATAACATTAAAGGCGAAACGAATTTAAACGTTTGATAATTATTCTACATCTATGGAGACAACGATGGATTGGGAAACTTTTAAAAAAGGAATGAGAATTGAGCCAAATGCTACGAAAATTAAACAAATAGTCATATTGTTGAAAGCTACGTCTTTATAAGTCAAAACATTAGGACGATTATTTAAAGGATTTGTTGTATAGCAGGTATCTATTGAGCTATTACTACTTAGTTTTAATTTGCAAAAAATATCAAAAGTAAATTGTATTAAAGGTCCTTTTACTAACTTGCTTTTTTTTCTCTTCGGAATTTCCATATAACAATGTTATTTAACAACACTGAATAATAGGTATATACTGTTGGTAGCAACTTACAAATATTGATTTGTTAATGAATTAACACGACAAAGGGCTTGGAATAATGAATAATCTCTATGTCAGTTTGTACAAAAGGTCAGATTGATGTCAATACAAGAATTAAGAAGACAGTAAAGTCAAGGACATTGAAATACATATAGCACATACATGGACAGCACTCCAAGAAAACACACACATACAATATCAAGTAGTCATATACGGATGTCTTAAAATTAATTCAACAATTATTGGAATTCACTGTTCGTAATCCTAATGGAAGACTATGCGCAAGGAACGTTGCGAAAACAGTGCATCTATTAATAGATGAAAAGTGCTCGAAAACAGGAATTTTGTTTTGAATTCAAGACTTCAAAGAAAAAACATAACTTATGATAATCGGGTAAATGAGGGAATAACGGCTGGAGAACAAAGAAGCTAGGAATAAGAAGCACGCCCCCAGAGTGAACATCAAAACTTCTTTTCCAAAACAAAAGATGGGAAGGCAGTCTGATGCAGCATCACAGATTGCAAGGATGGCATCTTTAATATGAAATACTGAGTAAATGAACGTTTTAAAGAGAATACATTCTCGACTTCTAAGGCCGAGTTCTCCAAGTACAATGTTAACAAAGAAAATGAAAATGTTGTGATCTTGAGCCCATGTAAAGAAAGAAACCATTTTTTCCCCTCTTCGTTTTTTTTTTGTAGGATCGTTAATGCCTTTTGCAGTAAAATTATCATGATTGCATTATTCTAATATATGTTGTATTATTTACTTTCCCCTACAAGGCTAGACACGCAAAACTTATATGAAACTCTTTCATATATTAATAAATTCCATTTCGTGTTCCTTGCGCTATAGCATCCTTTGTTGTAATCCATTGTAACCACAAAATGAAATCTGTACTTACCAAATGGGCAAGAACCCTGGACTCCTGGGGGTCAAACTGGAACCTGCAGAGGAAAAAGCTTGTTAATAAAACAAAATCGAAGTAAAAATATTTAGATGAATTATAAAGACACTTGGTTAGATACCACGGGGGACTTTTTAAAAAACATTGTTATTAGTAAAAATGAAACGCATAGCTTTTTGATGAAACAGAAACGAGTCAACAATGAAACGTAAATAGGCGAATAACGTAATTTGAAGTCATTATGAGATATGTACAACTTTAAGAAATTTCCATGAGGCAGAGGGCTATCGAAGGTAAACTCAACACGAGTTCTTTTATGAATAACGGTAAAGCGTGATACATTCATGAAAATTACTGGTATTGGTGACGTCAGTAACACTAAAATTAACAATGCAACCGATGTTAAATGAAAAGTAAGGAAGAATCTCCCATTTACATGTTAAAAAGAAATGGCAGGCGGTTCTAGAAGCAACACTGTTCGATGTAAGAACAGAGACTGATATTTGACGCTATGAAAGGTTACATCAAACTAACTGTAACATTATCATTAAGTAGCAATGGCGCATTGCACAGATAATACTGGTTAGTGAAATTAATAAAAATATATTCGAAACGGTGTTAATTATTTTCTATGGATAAAGATGAAAAACAATACCAGAAATGACAAGGATTTAGATTTCGTTCGTAAATTCAACAGGGTAATGCCACAGTTACAGTACTGTTCAAGCGAGTGTTTATATATATTGCGAGCAAGATGGCAAATATGTTTTTTTTTTTTTAGTTCTTCCCTTTCACCTTAATCTTTTGAAGACATCAATATGTCTGTCTGCGACAAGCTTTGATCATTATCCATATATCCTACGCTTCACATTTAACAATTAGAATAGTAATGATTCATTATCTAGATTCCGCATAAGTGCTGGCTGACTCGAGATTCGTTTCGTCTGTTCTTTTAGAGGAGATATTTTGGCATCTTATACTGTTAGATTTGATTTTAGTCCGTGATCATTTCATGAGTATAAATGGTATTTACGTACAGTAACTTGATTTAGTAGGGTATATATTGTAAAAATATACTCCGATTGCTGTGTTTAATTCTCATAAAATATAAATATATATATTTATTCATTCTTCTCTTAAAATTGGCCTTTTCTAATCCTAGCATCAACTAATGTTCATAAATAAATATCTTCCACTCAACAGAAATAAAACAGGTGAAATAATACCTTCGGTGCCATAGCTTCCCAAGAAGTAGCAATGTATTTGAGCTGTCGCATAAAGTTCATAAGATTCTTTTAAGAAAAAAAGGATTTGTAATTATCTACTTTTGCAACTGTAATTCTGTAAAATCGTCTTTTTTTCGCCTTTACTGTCTGATTTGCTTGATCGTTCCCTCCCATCTTTCACCGAACACGTTGTATTACACATTTGGTTTAAATTATTTCTTAGAACTTTTTCAGATTGAGAAACGGTGTTGGATCCTGTGGAATTGGTATAAAGCTCATACGATAAGTATTAGGCCTATGCATCCATTCAGATTCCAATTTAATGAGGGTGGGTGTTCAAACAACTGCAAACTCAAGTAAAATGAGATATATAACATATGGTATAGCAAAATTGAGCTTTATTTATCATTGGTTGTAACCCAAGTGGAATATTACGTGACAGATTTTTTATGGTATATCATTATTTCAGGCATTTTCTAGCTCATTTGGAATAAGTGGATGGTTGATATCAAAATCATATTAACTTGCAAATGAAGGGATTGAGGGGGACGCTAAGTGAAAATCTCTCTCTCTCTCTCTCTCTCTCTCTCTCTCTCTCTCTCTCTCTCTCTCTCTTCTCTATTTAAATGCAATGATATAAAAAATACGCGTAGCAAAAGCCAGCCTCCTCGGTGTGACGAAGTCAGTGGCATCTGAACTTCCTGAGGTGGGGGGGGGGGGGGGGGGGGGGGGAGGGAGGGCCGGGGGTTCGTATTGTATTTCCATCTGTGTCCAAATGCAGAAGACAATATGACTCCCATAGCCTTAAGACATACACACCTCAGTATAATATTCCTCCAGTGTTCATTATGGCTAGACTCTCTCTCTCTCTCTCTCTCTCTCTCTCTCTCTCTCTCTCTCTCTCTCGCCTTCTAGGGGAGCTAAAGTCTGTTCCTCCTACTCCGTCCTAAATCCCCCACCCCCCAACCTCCGATGGTCAACAATAGGTTGTTACTCTTTCCTCCGTCGGATAGCTAACCGAAGTACTGTGAAAGGCGGCTAATGGGGATTATAGGCACAGAGACAGACAAACAGACAGAAAGACAGGCAGTCGCATAGGCAAACAGAAAGGTAGACGGATGAAGAGACGATGTAACTGAATTTGAAGCAATAATCCATAGACTAACTTATGTTAATCTGTAAAATTTGAAAGATTCTTGAGGATTATCAAAATTTAGTTCTATAGATTTATATGTTGTGCAAGATCTTTATATGCACATGTCGTGCATTGGTCATTTTTTTTTTTATGAATTAGTTCAACTTCTATATTTGTCAGCCATAATTTTGCATATATCAATAGATTACATGTATGCTATTTATAACCATTATATTTATCAACGATACACGAGGAAAATAAACCAAATCTGAAAATGATCTTCAAATTTTTCGAAAGTGAAAACTGCAAGGGTGGATTATTCCATCAATGCAATTCTTGAGGTCAAGAATCCCACTGCAGTGAGACCTTCAGCATCTGTATGGAATCAACGTCAGTCATTCATACTGTAACACAAACACTGAAGCGTAATGTCATTTTAACCTTTCATTGCACGGTGTATACACCGTCTAGGTATATTAGACCGTGGGTATATAATGAGAAACTACGTGCCACCCTGAGAAATCACAGAGGACGACCCTTAATAACGCTGTGGCATCCGTGTTGGTCCCCTGGCCATTCATCGCCAGCAGTTTCGGTGCCATGGTTCCTTATAATGATGTACTTCGACGCAATTTGCCGGAGATCATTGCAGGGGAAGGGATCGAAATGAATGACTCTTCTTACATCTTAGAAAACCGACCGAATATCATCGACGAGGGTATCTTTACGACGTTAGAGGGACGTCTGGTCACACGATTCTTTCCAAGTCGGGATTACTTTTTTTGGGTATTGAACTTTGAGAACTATGGCAGAGTAAAGCTATTGCGTAGCAATTATTACCTTGTTTTACTAATTTTGATTTTAACTACATTTTAGTGATAGTTAATTAGTTCGCATGGTACTATATTCATTAATAAATCTTATATGTCTTTGTGGATTGGATCACTAGGCATAACAAACGAAAAAAGGTATAATAGGGCTTAAATGATGGATGAATGAAATCATAAACAATGAACATTCGTCATAAATATATCGATAGAATATAATTAATTATTAGATCATCTGTTTAAAATCAAAGGAAAAATTCCCTAATGTTCATAAAAGTAATCCGGGTATTTAAAAAAACGCAATATTCAATCATGAAATTATACAATATACAAGTTCCGTTAGCATATACAAAATTACATAAACTAGATTGAACTCCCAACGTAGCGTTACAGCAGCTACAAAACGCGTCTATTTCAATCATACCATGATTCCTTGCTCATAAAACACTGACAATAACCTAAAGGAGAAACAATACTCCCCTACCAGAACAATTTTTTCGGGATTTTAAATGCCCCTAAAGGTGCCCTATCCGCAACCGACGTCATTTTTATCTAGAGCGCGTTACACTTTGTGCTGTCGTAGAGCAACGCATATATTCATCAGGCCACTCCATTACGCTGGTCATAATCTAGGCAGAAGAACCTTTGTGTCACTCGAATTAAACAAAAAAATGTTCTCCCATTAATCCAACTCTCTCCCAACGCCCACTCAATCATTCCTGAAAGCTTGGAAGAGGGGATTTTTCTCCCCTCTGATTCACAACTTACTAGGAACATTTGTTTTTGCTTTTCGGCTGGGAAGAAATGAAAAGAGAAAGAAATTTTCCACTTTTTGCAGAAGCCCTATGGAGGAATTAGAAGAAACATTATGATTTGATTATCAATTGGCTTAACGTCAGAGAGAGAGAGAGAGAGAGAGAGAGAGAGAGAGAGAGAGAGAGAGAGAGAGAGATATCCTCGAAACAAAATATCTAGATTATAAAAAGATGTTGAGAGAGAGAGAGAGAGAGAGGGAGAGGAGAGGAGAGAGAGAGAGAGAGAGAGAGAGAGAGAGAGAGAGAGAGAGAGAGATAGTTACAAGAGCAATATCTATATTATAAAAAGATATTAAGAGAGAGAGAGAGAGAGAGAGAGAGAGAGGAGAGAGAGAGAGGAGAGAGAGAGAGAGGATATCCCAAAAAACGAATATCTAGATTATAAAAAGATGTTGAAAGAGAGAGAGAGAGAGAGAGAGAGAGAGAGAGAGAGAGAGAGAGAGAGAGAGAGAGAGAGAGAGAGAGATGAGAGAAT